>NC_048422.1:23851877-23854992 GCF_013103735.1 Etheostoma cragini | reverse complement strand
GTGTCCCTGTGTGTATGTACCAATCATAGTGTGTGTCCCTGTGTGTATGTACCAATCATAGTGTGTGTCCCTGTGTGTGTAACAAGCACAGTGTGTGTCCCTGTGTGTGTGTACCAAGCATAGTGTGTGTCCCTGTGTGTGTAACAAGCACAGTGTGTGTCCCTGTGTGTGTACTGTACCAAGCACAATGTGTGTCCCTGTGTGTGTAACAAGCTTATTGTGCGTAAAGGTGTGTGAATAGAAGTGGAACTGACTCTTTTCGCAGAAGGGCGGCTGCGAGCTCCAGGAGAGGTCTAACTGACAGGCGAGGGTCTCCCGTCCCACCAGGTCGTAGCCTGGGTCGCACTGGTAGGTGATCCGAGCCCCGCGCACCAGCGCAACGTGGGACGTGGTCTTCCAGCCGTTCTGGATCTCAGGCAGGTCTGGACAGGAGTCATTTCGGGACACCTCTGAGTAAAAAAACCAAGCAAAGAAACATTTGTCCACAAATGGTGTCTTTTTTTTAAAACTTCCAATTTAACCCTCATGATGTCTTTGGGTCAAATTGACCCGTTGTCCTATATCAATGTTCTTTTTAATTCCCCAAAATAACATGATTGATTCCACCCAACGCTCTTTGCCAAGTACAAATCTCTACTTTCATTAATTTTGGGGCGTCTTATTCCATTTTATAGCATTGTAAAACAAATGGAAGTGTTTTTGAAATAGTATTGAGTAAAAGTTGACATATTCCAGTCTGTGATTATCATCAACATCCATTCCTTTAATTTTAGTCTCAATAATTCCTAATTTCTGCTTCTCTAAATCAAACATTAGGTATAATTTCCTATAAATGAGGTTTATTGACCATAATTTCCAAAAATAACTGTAAAACTAAAGGTAATAAAAGTTACCAGTTGAAAACGTCAAAAAAAAGGTGACAAACGTGGCATAAAGCACAAAAGTGTTGAAAAAAGGACAAAAACGTACGAAAAAGTTAAAAAACATTGATAAAAAGCGTCAACAAAATTGTTGATTGAAGATGGCAGCCTTTGAGGCCAAAAAGCAGCCGATGGTGTCTTTTGTTGCTATAGCAACAGATACTGCTAAAGTCAAGGGGGTAAGCAAGCCCCCACAAAGCGTACCTCTTGTGGCGCCATTTTGATGCTAACAAGCCATCACCCGCCGTTAGCATCCCATTGACCCCCATTCATTTTGGAGCCACTTTGAAAGCAAGTAGCTTTACATCTGAAGCATTTAAAGACTCTATTTGTCCGTTGTTTATTTCTTAAGAAACATGACGATGTATAAAAGGCTCCGTTGCCTTGTGTCTCACGTTATGGCTCCGTAGCAGACGCTTTTTTTTAAAATAGGCAAACAATTGTGTCATAACCACGTAATTTACCGTTGCATAGTCGACAAATCACCGTATTGTCAATAGAAGCTCGCAGACCGTTTGGACTTACATCAGCTGTTTAGGTTTAATTACTAACATTAAGTAAGCATGTTAGTTAGCAGTAATTAGCCTGTGTCTATGGTAATGTTAACTGGCATGTTAGTTAGCAGTTATTAGCCTGTGTCTATGGTAATATTAACTAGCATGTTAGTTAGCAGTTATTAGCCTGTGTCTATGCCAATGCTAACTGGCATGTTAGTTATCAGTTATTAGCCTGTACCTATGTTAATGTTAACTAGCATATTAGTTAGCAGTAATTAGCCTGTGGCTATGTTAATGTTAACTAGCATGTTAGTTAGCAGTTATTAGCCTGTACCTATGTTAATGTTAACTAGCATATTAGTTCGCAGCAATTAGCCTGTGTCGATTTAAATGTTAACTAGCATGATAGTTAGCAGTAATTAGCCTGTGTCTATTTAAATGTTAACTGGCATGTTAGTTAGCAGTAATTAGCCTGTGCCTATGTTAATGTTAACTAGCATGTTAGTTAGCAGTTATTAGCCTGTGCCTATGTTAATGTTAACTAGCATGTTAGTTAGCAGTAATTAGCCTGTGCCTATGTTAATGTTAACTAGCATGTTAGTTAGCAGTTATTAGCCTGTACCTATGTTAATGTTAGCATATTAGTTAGCAATAATTAGCCTGTGTCTATTTAAATGTTAACTAGCATGTTAGTTAGCAGTAATTAGCCTGTGTCTATTTAAATGTTAACTAGCATATTAGTTAGCAGTAGCCTAATTAGCATGTGCCTATGTTAATGTTAACTAGCATGTTAGTTAGCAGCTATTAGCCTGTACCTATGTTAATGTTAACTAGGATGTTAGCAGTAATTAGCCTGTGTCTATTTAAATGTTAACTAGCATTTAGTTAGCAGTAATTAGCCTGTGTCTACGTTATCTCCTAACATATACCTACCTCTCCGTCTCTGCTGATTGGGAATGATTGAGATTTCTCTTGCACATCTACCAGAAGACTTACAGCTTTCAGACAGGTTGCTCAAGTCTCATCTACGTCTTCCAGCTCAGTTGGAGGCTGCGCCGTAACGCTCAGCATCACCGGGAAAGACCTTCTAACAGACTTCACTGGCCCCCGTTGCAAGTCTATGGTGTGGTTTTGTCCATTTCTGTAACTGTCTATGGCTACAGTACCTAAGAATGCTATGTGGAGCGGTGCTAAAGTTAGACTCGACTGGTTTGTTTTATCTAAAGTTAGCATTAGCACACTCCCTCTCTAATTCTCATTCTGTAACTCACTCGACAGTCCCCTGGAAACCGGGGACGTCTGGTCACCCTGTCTTGGGATACATGATCCATCTCAAGGGGTTTATCCTAATAAATAATTTCTTTGTGAGGGTCAGCTGTGAGGGTCGAGAAGAACACGAGACAAACAACAGGACATTTGACTTAGACGTGACGCTGGCACATGCTCTCTGTGAGGAGGAATCCCTCGCAGCAGAAGATTAATGGACTTATTGTGCGAGTACTTGACCGTGTGACAGAATGATGGATTTGATCTGCGTAGACTGGTTTTAAGATATCAGAACAGAACAGTGTTGCCTCTGAAGCTGCAGAACATTTTATTATTTGTATGGAGCAAACCAAACAGATCATGGCCACTAAGGGACCACTAAGGTCTATATAAAGAGACTTCAGATACAGTATTAGGGACCACTAAGGTCTA
>NC_048422.1:23850228-23851777 GCF_013103735.1 Etheostoma cragini | reverse complement strand
TTAGGGGACCACTAAGGTCTATATAAAAGAGACTTCAGATACAGTATTAGGGACCACTAAGGTCTATATAAAGAGACGAGCTAACATCAACAGCTCTCTGTGGTTAACAGCTGACCGGGGTTTTCAAAATGGCCGGCATAAGTTTTGGTTTTCGAACGTCATGATTACCCCGCCCCCCCCAGCACCTGACGTAACCGGTTCTTATCTCTAGACCAGCCCTGAGCTGGTGCTGAGTTGGAACCCGTGTTCTTGGCCCAGAACCAGGTTTACTTGCGCGGAAAAGCAAAGAACCGGTTCGATATTCAGGACTGACTCCGAAACCAGCACCAGAACTGCCTTTGGTGGAAAAGACATAAAAGACTCGTAATGAATCTCTTGCATCACACGGACTCACTAGACCCAAAAATATCAAACTAGAAGCTCCCAATTAATGTTCATTTTCACTGGCAGAAAACTTTTTGCTTTTTAAAGTGAAAAACTCACAGCACATGAACGTCTCGCCCTGATTCCTCCGCGTGTTTTCATGCTGTATCTGATAAAAAACCTCACTCCGCAGCATGAACTGATCACAGAGACGCAGCTGCAGTCTTCTTGATCCTTCTGAAGATCTTTTGCAATCAATAATTCTTCTCATCCTTGATTAAAAGTGCCCGGCACAAAACCCGCTGGCCATGTTTGTCTCTACGAGCTTTAGGATTTAGATCTGCCAGTCAAATGTAATAAGACCCCCCCACAGCCAGAAACCGCTCTCAGATCAATCATGTGGACTATATATACATAAATATATATATATATATATAAATCTCATGAATGATTAGTTTCATCTCCACAGAATCTAAGAACCAAGTTATTTTTGGTGAAATTAGGGCTGCATGATTTTGGCCAAGATGGCCAATAGTTAGATAAATATTGAGATCATGATTAATTATCACGATTTTTTGATGTTTTTAACTATAACAAATGCTATTGTCTCATAAAGAAGTTACACATAGCCTACAGGCAACTGTTTTTACATCCATATTGTGCTAGAGATACAAATCATATGTGTATTTTTCGGTTAAATGGCGATACACGATACATACCTGTGTTGTTGTTTTTTTACAAAGTAAAGTGGGCTAAATGTTCAGTTTGATGTCAAAGACGCTTTTCACAATCTCTCTTATCAAAACAGATTGGGATTCAAATTCAATGCTAAAAACAGGGTTTTCCTTCCCCTGATGGAAAATCTACAGCTGCAATACGCGTGCATATACATGAAAACCATCTGCAATATATAAAATAATCTCTGGGAAAGCTCCTTCACTTGTTTTCCACAACAGTAACAGACGGATTACGTCCCATTCAAGCCAAACCCTGATCTTAAAGGTGCTGCAGGATTGTGAAGATGCAGGATTTAGCCCAAAAAAATGAACATTGACAACTTCTCAGTCCCTCCATCCCCTCCACTGAAGCCCAAAACAGTCTCACATTCACCACAGTGTGAGATATATACAGTATGTATGTATATATACACATATATGTATATATGGTACAGGCAAAATGTTCGGAT
>NC_048422.1:23846387-23850128 GCF_013103735.1 Etheostoma cragini | reverse complement strand
CACACAGGGACATACACTATGATTGGTACATACACACAGGGACACACACTGTGCTTGGTACACACACAGGGACACACACTGTGCTTGGTACACACACAGGGACACACACTGTGCTTGTTACACACACAGGGACACACACTATGCTTGGTACATACACACAGGGACATACACTATGATTGGTACATACACACAGGGACATACACTATGCTTGGTACACACACAGGGACACACACTACGCTTGTTGCTACGAATCCTTAATAGCAATGTGCCAAGGTCACTTTTTAAGGGACCCTCTGATTGGTTGATTGCATGTTACGCCCAATACACACATGATTAATAAAGACACTGAGTACAACCATTTTGAACCATGCTCCCGGTGCACGGACCTCTTTTTCGACTGTCGAACTAGCAAAAGTGGATTCCTACACGCCGTAAACACACCTGCTCCAGGCGCATCACGCCGTGCGCTTAGACCGTTAAAATAGTTCCCGATATGTGTGTTTTTTTAAAAATATATTCCTCCCTTTTCTCAGTCATGTACTGCTCGGATCCTGGCCACGTGGAGCACTCCACCAGGTCTCTTTCCGACCCCAAACTCTTGGTGGGGACGACCATTCAGTACAGCTGCAAGCCCGGCTTCATCCTGCAGGGCGGCGCCACCGTCACCTGCTACGGCCGCGAGCCGGGGACCCCTGTCTGGACGTCCCGACTCCCCCACTGTGTCTGTGAGTATCAGTAGTCGTTTCTAGTGCAAAGATAGGGCAAAACGTGGGAAAAGCTGGTAAACTTGTTGTTCTATGAGAATAATGATACAAAAATGATGATTCCCTACAATATTGTGAATAATATCGCAATTGCAACATCAGTCAAAATAATCGCGATTACATATTTTCCCCATTTCGTGCAGCCCCATTGGTACAAGATAATGAGGTGTTACCGTGTATCAGTTAATTTAAATAGCTCCCGTTACTGGATTGTGTCGACAGGTAACTTCATTTGCATGTCGTGCAAATGTATATGCATATGATTTTACAGGAGAATGCTGTAAAGTGACACTACAACCTTGTCAACATGACAAAATCACAGTAATCTAAGTATTACAGTCGGAATCAGACTAGTCAAAGCATAACTGTAAAAAAAAATATCACAATATAGCCACTATAGTACTGTAAATAGTAGACTACTGTATTTTTACTTTTTTATCTTATGTTGCGTTTAATTGTTGTGTATTTTACAATGAATACATAAAATACTGTAAATGGAGGTACGGTACCTTTACTGTAAAAATAATTTACAGTAACTTGCTGGACAATGTTTGCCACTAAGTGTTTTATTCAGTTTCAAAGCATATTTCTGCTTTTTTAACACTTCTGTCGTCTTCCCGTCAACCATGAAAACAAAAAGGTTTGAACAATATTAGCGCTTTTTTTTGGACATTTTTTGTTGTGGATTCTTTTTTGACGTTTTTTTCAAAGTTATTTGGTATTTCTAATGTTGACATTTGCAGCGCTTGTTTCAAAGGCCAATTTTTTTGTGATTAAAAACTGAAAATTGGTCAAATTTGACTTGAGGAAAACATGAGGGTTAAAGCAAAGTAACAGAATTAGGTTTATTGACACTGAATTCCAAGAATAAGTGTAAAACTCGCATCAGTTGGTAGTAATTTGAAGAAAGCATCAAAAATATTGGAAAAAAACATAACCTTAAAAAAAGCCTATGGGGGAAAAATGTTGAAAAAAGGGTAGATTTCTTTAGCCGGGAAGACAACACAAGGGTTAATTTGAACAGAAACCTCATTCAAGTCATTAGATACTACAGTAGCCAGACCTTAGGCTGAATCCCATTTCTCTGTCTTACCCCTACCCCTTGCCCCTTCCCCTCGTTTTTCCGCTTTCACGCGGGACCTAGTGGTGTCCCGATACGTTTTGGTGATCGAGGACTAAGGGCTGCATGGCCCTAGAAAACATAGACAGTGAAAGGAAAAAAATCTAGGGAGAACGCGAGCCTACTTCAAACCGAGAGGGTAGGATATACATGGTGCAACAGGCAGAGAGAGACGCATAAATGTAAGTATTTTCGGCTTTAAAAGTTGATTTAAAAATAACGACACTCTTGTTTTGTGGTCTGTACAGTCCTGTGCATATATAACCAAGTGGTGTCCCATTTCATAGGGGTATGTTTTCACCCCTACCCCTTACCCCCTTGGTTTCAAGGGCCCAAGGGGTAAGGGGTAAGGGGCAAGGGGTAGGAGTAAGACAGAGAAATGGGATTCAGCCTCACTTCACAGAGCTGTGGAGGTAGCTCGGTCCGGTGGTTTCAGGAAACCTTTCCCGGGGAGAGACAGGTGCACATGGCAGTTAACTGGAGATGAGAGGCTCGGTCCCCGTGGCTGTGCGCTCCAACATGAGTGGGTTTCTGTGATTTCTTGCCTTTGCTCTCTCTTCCCTCTGCTGACACAGATCACAGCGTCTGCACACGCTGCTCCATCTCCTGCATTTTCATCCCAGGACTGACGTGTGTGCGCGTGTTTTCGGGGGATATTAATAATGTTTGTGGAGAAGTGTTTGATATGTAAATGCAGTGCTAATGCACCGTACCAATCGGCCCTCTGCCACCTGGAGGAGGGGGCGGAGATTAGCCATGAGTCATGACACCTCAGCCCGAGCCGGTCGGATCTGTCACTCGAGCTCTGACGCGTAACCTCTGATTCGTGTTGAGAATCCATCCTGGCTTGGCTTCATTTTATTTTATTTTTATCCTTCTCCTTTCTGTGTCTATAGCCGAGGACTCTGTTTCCTGTGAGAACCCGGGTCTCCCTGACAACGGCTACCAGATCCTGTCCAAGAGGCTCTACCTGCCCGACGAGTCACTCACCTTTGTCTGTTACCAAGGTTACGAGCTCATTGGCGAGGTTGCAGTTAAATGCATCCTCGGGAACCCGTCGTTTTGGAGCGGCCCACTTCCACTCTGCAGGGGTGAGAATTTTGCAGTTTTTTTTTTTTTTTTTTTTTTTAATACTTTAAAGAGTGCGTGCGAATGGATTTATGCATGCACACGATATTCATCAAAGTCTTTTTTTTGCCCCATGCTTGTTGATACAGATGAATCATGCCTCTACGCATGCTAATGACCGTTCGCTAAACCCCTTTGCCCCAGCTTGTCCAATCACAGTTTTGCAACTTAGTCACTAGGCAACATTTAAAGAATTTGCAGGTCCCCTTGGTGTTAATTAGCCTTTCCAAATCTAATAAAGAAACCAGTCAATGGGTTTTAATTGAATGGGTTTTTTTTGCTAGATGCCTGAAAAAGGTCTGTGGTTGACACAAGATTAGGAGATTTTCCTGAATCAAGAAATGCCTCATGGGTTTGGGGGTGTTTACACTCCAGCGGCGGGGGGGGGGGGGGGGGGGGGGGGGGGGGGGGGGGGGGGGGGGGGGGGATTTAGTAGTGGGGAAGAATCAGCTGACACCTCACGATACGATATCATTGCGATTTTAAACATGTTGCATTATTCTGCATAATATTGCAATTTATAACCTTTTTTCCCAACTTCAAATCTTTCCCTAATTGTCTGTTTTTATATAAAAATATACATTTCTCAGTTTGTTCATATTACTTTAACGGCATTGTCAAGCACACAAACTGACAAACACATACAGTATATAATAACATTTCTATATTTGGCGTCTGTGAATAGATACAGTAATGCCACTGAAAATATCGCAGTACTACGCTGCATCG
>NC_048422.1:23840286-23846287 GCF_013103735.1 Etheostoma cragini | reverse complement strand
GTCCCTAATACTGTATCTGAAGTCTCTTTTATATAGACCTTAGTGGTCCCTAATACTGTATCTGAAGTCTCTTTCCCATAATTCAGCCTTGGTGCAGAATTCCAGCCTCTAGAGCCAGTCCTACAATGAGCTTTCTTTAGTATGTGCCATTTCTGAGTCTTTTGAGGAGTAGAGGGGGAGGTGCCCGTTATGACCTCATAAGGGGCAAGATTCCAGATCGGCCCATCTGAGCTTTCATTTTCTCAAAGACAGAGCAGGATACCCAGGGCTCGGTTTACACCTATCACCGTTTCTAGCCACTGGGGGGGCCACAGGCAGGCTGGGGGACCTCATATTAATGTTAAAAAACCTAAAGTGAAGTTTTCATGCAACAGGACCTTAAAGGTGGATCCAGAGGTCTTAAGGAGGACTCCTTTGCTAACGTTTTTAGCTTTTATGCCGTCATCATTACAGCCGATAATGTGTGATAATGTCTCATTGTCATAATACGTTGTGTCTGTTTTCCCTCATCCTCTCTTTTAGGTGCCGATATCACTCCAACTTGAGGCTTCCTCTGATCTACCCAAACCCTTACCGACAGATCACCGTGGAGACAGAGTTTGACAACCCGCTCTATGAGACCGGAGGAGTGAGTGTCAAGCACATTAAAAAAAACTTAAATTGTACATTGAGCGCCCAAAACACAGGGATTATTCATCTGACCTGTCATGACACATCCACAACTCTGGGGAATCCTACTAGTTTCTCTATGTGTATAGGAGCTTTAACAGGGTTTGGGTTTAACCCTTTGCCAGTTTAAGAGCGACTCAGTTGTTAATTTCCCGCCCTGTGCCTACATCGTAAATGTGTAAATAGCAAATGCACCTGCGACCATCTTTGCGGCCCCATGGGTCTTACAGGGAGGTGTGTTCAGGTGCATTCTGGGTTCATTTCTATCTTGAGAGGGAAGTGATCGCGCCATTGACCCAAAAAAGCTGTTCTAAAGTCAATAACGCAGCATTTCATTGTTATTTTAGCAGTGAATTAGTAAAACGTGGATCGGCTCGTGCACAACGCTCGCACACTATGCTTGTTACACACACAGGGACACACACTATGCCTGTTACACACACAGGGACATACACTATGCTTGTTACACACACAGACACACACACTATGCTTGTTACACACACAGGGACATACACTATGCCTGTTACACACACAGGGACAAACACTATGCTTGTTACACACACAGGGACACACAGCAGCGCACACACACATGCAAAAGATTACAAATGAAAATGTGACGGTGCAAATCCTCCATCACGACATCAACGCGCCAAGGTCCAAACGCGCCGGGCTTTTAAAGGGAATAGTAGAGGACACTGATTGGTCGATTGCATGTTACGCCCAAAACACACCTATGAATTAATGAAGACACTAAGTAGAACTCTTCTGAGCCATGGGCCCGGTGCACGGACCCTTAGGATAAAGTATTATTTAGGTGACCAGGAGATTTAGCGACACACACACACACACACACACCTACACACACACACACACACACACTGCTAACACCGCTTCCCATCGTCTCTTTGACTGTCCACAGGACACTCGTGAATATGAGGTGTCGATATGAGAAGACGTTCCTGACCCGAGAACCGCCCCGCCCCGTGTTGACTCTTCGTCCCGTCCTCCCTCCGTCTCCGCCCAGGAGGAGGCGATGTAAATACAGAACGACGATGTCCGTCCCCTTCTGCCGCGAGACGCGGTGATCGGTTCTGTCCTCTCCTTCAGCTTCGGAAGACTCGGTGGGGAAACAGGAGAAGAGAGACGGACCAGAGTCAGTGTTGAACTTTTTGTGGATCGGTGTCGCCGGGAGATGGCGGGAGGACGGAGGGGAGAAAGACCCAAAAAACCATCGAAGAACATCGAACACGGTGAAAAAAAGAGGAGATGTCTGGTGCAAAAACGTTAAGGAGAGGAGAGGGGGAAGGAGCAGGGGACAGGACACAGGACGAGGACTGTGGATTAAAGGGTGTTAAAGCACTTTTTTAGTATTTTCTTTTAGCATTTAGGTGAAGAATCATGGAATATATCTTTAGAAAGAGTTATAAGAGTTATAATATTAAGATTTTCATGAAAGCGAGCTCCACTTTTGATACTATTCACTGTCAGATGACATTCAACTCATTTAGTAGTTACTGTATCTCAATATATAGCCTAGTAGTTTTCATTGTTAGTGATGGAAGTCTGGAATTCCCATCCATCCGTCCATCATCCATCTATCTATCTATCCATCCATCTATTCATCTATCCATCCATTCATCCAGCCATCCAGCAATGCATCCATCCATCTATCTATCTATCTATTATCTATCCATCCATCCGTACCTCCATCCACCCATCATCCATCCATCCATCCAGCAATGCATCCATCCATCCATCCATCCATCCATCCATCCATCCATCCATCTATCTATCTATCTATCTATCTATCTATCTATCTATCCATCCATACCTCCATCCACCCATCATCCAACCATCCATCCATCAATCCCTTCATCCAACCATCCATCCATCCATCCAACCATCCATCCATCCCTTCATCCATCCAACCATCCATCCATCCATCCATCCAACCATCCATCCATCCCTTCATCCATCCAACCATCCAACCATCCATCCATCCATCCCTTCATCCATCCAACCATCCAACTATCCATCCATCCATGCATCCATCCCTTCATCCATCCAACCATCCTTCCATCCATCCATCCAACCATCCAACCATCCATCCATCCATCCATCCAACCATCCAACCATCCATCCAACCATCCAACCATCCATCCAACCATCCAACCATCCAACCATCCATCCATCCATGCATCCATGCATCCATCCATCCATTTTCTTTTGGGTTCGGGGGCAGCAAGCTGAGAAAATGACACCCAGTCTCCCCAACGTGTTTAGGGTCTGCTCCTGGTCTTCTTACCAGTCAGATAAGCTGGAAAACCTCCAACAGGATGCGTCGAGGAGGTATCCTGATCAGATGCCAAAACCACCTTAAATGGCCCCTTTTGAAACGAAAGAGCAGCAGGTCTGTGTAGCGTCCTACTGACTATGGCGAGCCACCCTACGGAGGAAACTAGTTTCAGACGCTCGTGTCCAGCTATCTCGTTCTTTTGGTCTCCATCCAAAACGCGGGGTGGCTTTTATTGAGACGCAGTCACAAAGAAAACCTCAATCGGGGATAGAAGAAAAAAACCTCTGTGTTGTTTGCAGCTCAAACTCTACAGTGCCGTGGATTAAGGTCTAGCTACACCACAGATACACCCCCAAAAAAGAGAACTCCACATACAATATTAAATGAACTGCCAACACGACATGTGAGCTATTTAAACGACCTGATACACGCTTAAACCTCATTAGCTCGTACCAGTGCATCTCTGTGTGTACTTCGTCCACAGAAATCCCACCAATTGGTCCCAAAACGTCCCAGTTAGAGAGGAAATGTCCTTCTTTGTGAGTCTTTACAATCATTCCCCCAAAGAACCAAGCAGGCCTGACTTGTTGCGCCATCCACATTTTCTTCAAAACGCGTCGTTCGTAGCGTGTAGCTCGGAGTTAGTTGTTTCCTGAAGGAGAAGGAATTTTGGGGAATGGCAACACACAGAGAGCAGAAGGTGACGGATGTCAGGCAGTCATCCTGGAAATGGCCTCCCGTTGATCTGGACTAGCGGTAGGAGTGATCGGGTGGTGGAGCCACCATATCAAATACGCCCGCCCTTGGTCAATCCCAGCTGTCAACAGATAGATAACCAACAAAAACCAAGCGGATCAGAAAAATGAATACTTGTAAAAAAAAAAATATCACTGTGATCACAACTACCTAAAATGACAGAAACCATGTTTGGAAAACCATTTATTTCACATGAACTTTGATTTATTTTAGTTTGGGTCCATGTCCCATCTGCTATCCAGCCAGCCACCAGGGGGCGATCCAGATGTTTGGCTTCACTTACGCAGTCTACAGCTGCTTTCTGACCCGAGGGATCCTTGCAGTTACTAGAACTTTTTGTATTCTCGTGTTCTGATGGACCAATTTGGGGATTATTAAGTTCCTCTGGCCACATTTCCGCACAGTAACTCTTTCATCTCCTTCTTCAGGGCAGGGTCTTTTCCTTTCTCTGCACAGTGGTGTTATATTACTATATTACACTTGGCCAGTGTGAATGCAAAAGGACACCAGTTTTGAGGAAGAGTAGTTTAGCATTGGACTGTTCCTATAACTATGTATTTCTTTTATTTATTTATTTAGACAGGGACAGTGTACATTAATTAACATTGCTGTAAAATGCACCAGGATTAGCCAAAAGGCGATTTTTCGTCCCTTGTCCCTGGACACATCTTAAAATTGTCTCCATAAAAAACAACAAAAACAACAATAACAAGATGACAGTCAACAATACAAATACAAAAAGTAGTAAAACAGGTAAAAGTCTTCAAATCCCGTTGATAAATACAGTGAACAAATGTAATACAGACATTAGAAAAAAAAAGATACTACACATTCACACAATAGAGACACAAGTGACAGCAATGTCCCTGCACTTGGTTGGAAAGAGGCTCATAGGACAGCAGGGCTGGGCGATATGGAGAAAATCAAATATCACGATATTTTTGACCAAATACCTCGATGTCGATATTGCGGCGACATTGTAGTGTTGACTTTGGTGCTATCACAAAATGTTACTCACACAATGAGATTTTTGATAAACATTCTCCAGAAGTGAATAAATGACTTAGTGAGTAAAGGTAAATAATAGAGCAGCTACAACAATCTGGTAAGTTCAGAAAATGACATCACTTTACTGTAATGCAGCATTTAAAACCAGGAAAAGATATCACGTATATCACGATATGTCCAAAATCTAAGACGATATCTAGTCTAATTCCGCGATATTGATACAACATCGATATATAAGGCCAAGTCCTAGACTTATGCATCAATCCCGGGTTTGGATGCACTTGCTAAACCACCTGAAATATGAAGGCCATGACACACTAACCTGATAATCTGCACTGTTTTGGGCCAGCTCGGGGGGGGGGGGGGGGGGGGGTTTGTGTGTCCCGGCCCTAAAGGATCAAAACCTTGGGGGAGTCTTGGGGCTACATTGGCAGGTGGAACAATGGATTTTCTTTATTTTTTTTTATATCTACACTCATGAGTCACCATCTCATGCCACAAAAGGATGATGACAGGAAGGAGATGTTGGTCCGCGGCTTCCTTTGTTTCCCTTTTGGATAGTTAGTCCGACACAGGACGGACGTCAGCTGTGTCCCGTCCCCCCAACTCCCTCCTGCTTGCAGGCACCTTCAAAGCTTTTTAACTGCAGCTGTTCCAGCTCTGGCTTTAGCTGTAGTGAAGTGGTGTTTCAATGACTTAGGGGCCTAGAGCAGTACTGATGTCCTGTCTTAGATGAAGGACCGTCCTAGACTGGCCGCTAGAGTCCCCCAGGGTCTGGACCGGCTCCTGATTAAAAAGTAAACATGGAGGTTTTGCGATATGAACAGCGTAGCCGTAGTTACCTGACTGAGCCCAATCAAACCCACCAGATGATGTATTTATTTTGATGTACTGTATATGTGATGTTTTATGCAGATTGATAAATGTACATTTTCATTATGAGAACACAAAAGGTTACCAGTTTCCCCTAAATAAATGGTAAAACTCCAATAAAAAGTACAAAAGACTTTTTTAATTTGTGGGCGTTTTGTTGAATTCTTTGGCTTCGTATTGCTTTTTTCAGGGACCATATGTGGAAATATTAACATCTCATATCTGTTATTATAACACAAAACCATCTTACGTCAGCTCACAGCTCTTTTCAAGGTCTATATTTGTACTTTAAACTTCTATTTATCTCCTTCTCAAAGTCTCTTATTAGTGAGAAAAATCTGTTTTTCCCTTTGCTATCAGCTGTCATTGCAGGCAAAGAGTGCAACCCCCCCCCCCCCC
>NC_048422.1:23832670-23840276 GCF_013103735.1 Etheostoma cragini | reverse complement strand
TCTACTCCAGCTGACCGGTCCGGAGCCTCCTCGGTCTGGTCTTCGGGCTCCTTCGTCTCCACCACAGGTGTCCAGACCCCATCGGGGGGGGGTTCTGATGGTTCTCTGCTCCTGTGTATGTACCAAAGTCTTGTATAGCGATGGATTCTAATTGCCAAAGACGTTTAGCTGCACAACAAACCTTATTTGCATCTCTGCAAACTGCTGCTGATGGAGTCCAGGCTGCTTAATCGTGCTGGAAAAGCTTCTTTTAGAGTCGTTTACTTTCTCCCACTCTGTTTGAGAAGCTACTCTTTTCTTGGACCGAGTGCTGTTGTTTTGGAAATCTCCCCTGATGGGATCCTGCCCCGCGGCCTTTCCCTTCTGCCACCCCCCCTTAAATGTCCTAATGATTCCTTCTGTTGCCATCCCGATTGCTAATAGGAAGATAATGCTTCCTGCCACCGTGGCGGTTTCCAGAAGCTTCCCCTGCTGCGGTTAATCCAACTATGGAGGAGCTTTTAACCAGATGCTTGAATGATATTAGACACTCGGAGGAAACTAAGTGCCACCCACACGAGTTAAATGAACCAAAGGCATCCACAGAGCCAGAGATACATCACTATTATGTCTGCACTGTGGGCGTTTAGCTGGTTCTTTTATCTAGAGCAACTGTTAATGAGTGCAACAACACACTGAGATCATTAATATCACAAGCAGTTACCAGCGTGGGTCGGGCTCGCATCACTGGGGCAATACATGCAGCAAAAGAGTTTTTAAGGATGTTAATGTTTAATAGAGAAGTGCAGGGGATTGATCTTTTTTCCACACTGGTTTAACCATGAGAAAAAAACGTTTTGGTCACTTTTTTCCATCATTATTATCGCTTTTTCCAACATTTTTGCCACTTTTTCAATGTTATGGCTGAACAACAC
This sequence comes from Etheostoma cragini, assembly GCF_013103735.1. NCBI lineage: Eukaryota > Metazoa > Chordata > Actinopteri > Perciformes > Percidae > Etheostoma > Etheostoma cragini. Next base: position 23,839,362 of record NC_048422.1, on the reverse strand, counting down.
TACGTAACACTAACTTATTAACTTTAGTTTTACAGTTATTTTTGGAATTTATGGTCAATAAACCTCATTTATAGGAAATTATACCTAATGTTTGAGTTAGAAAAGCAGAAATTAGGAATTATTAAGACTAAAAAAAAACTCAATGTTATTTTGGGGACTTAAAAAGAACATTGATATAGGACAACATGAAGACAACATGAAGACAACATGAAGACAACATGAGGACAACATAGGGACCACTTGAGGACATCATCAGGACAACATGAGGACAACATGAGGAAAACATGAGGACAACATGAGGACAAGATGAAGACAACATGAGGACAACATGAGGACAACAGTAGGACAAGATGAAGACAACATGAGGACAACATGAGGGCAACATGAAGACAACATGAGAACTATTATCTGATGACGCATTGGGGTCATTTTTGGATTTACAACAGTAAATATATGACATATTTGACCTTTATTAAAAACCCAGGCGAGAGAATGTGGACTTCTGACAACGTGCATAGTAATAAACAAAAATAAAAAGACATTTGCGAAGAAACAGCACATAATAGAGAGTAGTCGTGTTAGTCACAGTTAGTTCCACACACAGCTTCCTATTGGTTAATGACAGAATAGTAATGAAGGAGCATGAAAGTGTTAAAGGTCACAGGGTAGCTAAAATCAATGGGGTTTCCTCCTGTTGGGAAAATGTGTCATGTATTCAGTCAATGTATGCATAATGACTTGGAAGATTCTGCTTGTTTGGCAATAAGAAAGCACGACGGTGGTGCTGCGGGAACCAGGAAAATCAATGTTATTTCCTCGTGTGGTCATAAAAATACAAGGTCAAATTCTCATTGACTTACAATTTGTATTTCAAGAGATACAGTGACACAAATGGACTGATGGACACACTGGGCATCACATTTCAGAGGTAATCATCAGCCAAGATTCAGGGACAATATGCAATATATGAGTGAAATAGTCCGTTTTTTGTCTTCAGATTTACAATTGAATGTTGTGTTGCACAACAAAAAGATGCAGTTTTAACAATTGCAAAATAATCTGGGTTATTTGTTGATGCGTTAATGTGTTCATCACTTTAAAGTTGCAGCTGGTAACATGTATAGAGCTCATTTTAATCAGCCTACTGTATATGTGTAATCATAGATATTTTTAAATTGATTCATTAGTTTTGTATTAATAATATAAATCAGCAAAATAACTGGTTGTCAAATAACTTTAGTGGGGTAGAAGCACATACAATGGAAATATTCATGTAGAGTACCTCAAAATTGTACTTAATTAAATGCACTTAGTTACATTGCGTCACTCCTTCCGACTAGCTGCATACGTATGTCAAGAATACATCCGCGCAGGTTGTGAAAGGGTTGTGAAGGGTTGTGAAATCTTTCACGCTCACTGTAGTGTAAAACACTATTCGTGTCCTCCATAAAAGAAGATTCCATTGAGTGTCAACGACAATATTATTTTTACCTGACTCCGAAAACAATTATGGCGTATTTGTGACAACCATGTTTTATAGTTCCACCGGGTGGCAAAGCGGAAGGATATCTGACTGTTGGCTATAAAGCCCGCGCCACTGCTCTTTGTTTGTTATAGCCAGACGGAACCCGGAAGACACAGACGTTCACCGGCAGAAACCATTTGTTTGTAAGTAATTTAACAGTGTTCGTTGTGTTTAAGTCGAGCCTCTGTCGTACATATCGCAATATGAGTAGTTTCATCGACGTAAATGTCACTGTTTGTAACGAAATTACAAGATTCATCCGCCGTTTTGATAGCTAACAAAGCTAGCGTTAGCCGCGGCCTAGTCCACTATGAACGCGGCCTAGCATCGAACAGGCCTAGCTAGTTTCAGGCAAACTTCACTAATTCACACAACGCGACAACGATTAAGCTTTTAAATATGTCCGTTACACCAGTAAATAATATAACGTGACCATTTAAAGCCATTAAAGAGTTTACAAGCCTTTGTATATGGACCTAATAAACCAAAAACGACCATAAATTGCGGCACCCTGTTCCTTAGCAACATTAGCATATTAGCTTCGTCACTCTCAATAGGAACCGTCTGGTTAGCTGGACCACGAACCCTTTATTGTGCTTCCGCCTTTACCTGCTTGTTCCAGTAAGTCTAACACGGGGTCCTGTATTAATTTTATACATATAAAAGAAAAGAAACTTATATATATATATATTTTTTTTCCGGCTAACTGAGTTTAGCTAACGTTAGCAGCCTAGCTACATGACTCGGGTAAATTTTTTATTTCAGAATATATGTTGAGACAATAGTCGGTACAGTGCGACAGATTTTTAACAAATGAATTATAAGCGCCTTATATGACGCCTTATAAGCCTCCAAAAAGAGTAATTTCTCGGGCATTATTTGGGCCTTTAACCGGGCAGAGCCAGGTGGGGGAGAGGGGATTGACTCGAATTAAAGGGCCGCAGTTCGGAGTCGAACCGGCGGCCGTTAGCGAGCGTCTCTATGGTTGGATCGAATCCCATTTAACACTTGGGTTTTTATGCCGACTTGTGGGTAAAAAAATTACACTGAGCACTCAGACTAGTGTGAAGAATTAGTTCTACTGCACTTTGTCCATTTGTGTCTTTATATGGTTTGCTACGTAATGCCTCCATTTGCATATTTTAACATAGCATTCCGACACCTTGTATAATGGTAACCCTCGTGTAGTCTTCAAATTGTCAAAATCTCTCAACACTGAGCCAGAGTTGTCTTACTAGTTATTGTAATGGTTAAGTTGAATGATAGAAACTGAATATAGCCTGATGCTGACAAGCTACTTCCTCCAGAAATCCCCTTTTTTAACGGCAGGTTATGATATTACTGTACATGCAAATAAAGTGAGTTTTTACAATATTTTTAAATTAGATTTTTTTTTCTCCTGAACAGTGTCAAAATGCAGATCTTTGTGAAAACCCTGACCGGCAAGACCATCACCCTGGAGGTGGAGCCCAGTGACACCATTGAGAATGTCAAGGCAAAGATCCAGGATAAGGAGGGGATTCCTCCAGACCAGCAGCGTCTGATCTTTGCTGGCAAGCAACTGGAGGACGGCCGCACCCTCTCTGACTACAACATCCAGAAGGAGTCCACCCTCCACCTGGTCCTGCGTCTCCGTGGAGGAAACTGATCTCCACCTTAAAGAGGTCTCTGTATAACCACCATCTTTATTCCAGTGTAGAGGAGAAAAAAAAATCACCTGTTCTGCTCCAGCAGTCAGCCATTTATCTTTTAATTTGAATAAAGGTTAAGCATTCCTGACTTTTGAGTTCATAATTCCACTTTGCTGTTTGACTGCTTTAACTGACAGTTTTTTGGGGGGGAGGGGGGGGTCCAGACTTTAATTTGAGCCATTTTTCATCTGTAACCGAAAATACACAAATGTGTTGAAATGATAAAATTAGACAAATGCGCATCTGCATGGTAGAAGAAACGTTCCGTGTGTTAAGACCGAGCCTCTATTGAGATGTTTAAAATGTTGATCATAACTAATAAAATGGATTCTTAAATCATAAGCTCAATTTCTATAATTTCAAGATTCATTCTAGCTGACTTGCTAACCCTTTTTTTTTTTATGGATTTCAAACTGTTTAAATTCCCAACAGGAAACAACTTGACCCGCTTGGTAAGTTAGAGACTAAATTCAAAGTGGAGTGCACATAAAGGTTTTGGGTGTTTGTCCACAAGGTGTCCCCAGAGGACCAATGTCTCCTTCATGTTGTCCTATATCAATGTTCTTTTTAATGTCCCAAATAACATGATTTATTCCACACCATTTTGCCAAGTGCAAATCTCTACTTTCATTAATTTTGGGGTGTCTTATTCCATTTTATAGCATTGTAAAAGAAATGGAAGTGTTTTTGAAATAGTATTGAGTAAAAGTTGACATATTCCAGTCTGTGATTATCATCAACATCCATTCCTTTAATTTTAGTCTCAATAATTCCTAATTTCTGCTTTTCTAACTCAAACATTAGATACAATTTCCTATAAATGAGGTTTATTGACCATAGATTTAAAAAATGACAAAATAAAGTTACTGTGGTGTTAAATGTCATAAGGGACAAACATTGAAGAGCATCAAGTGTTGAAAAAGGGACAAAAACCAATTTGGACATTGATAAAAAGACAACACGAGGGTCCATCGAGAGTTTTATACGATTATACAAAGCCCAGCGTTGATTTCTCTAAAGCCGAGCTCAGTGGAGCTTCCAACTGCACCGAGTGGTCCCGTCATTTAAGAAATGTTTTGAATTAAATTAAGAACATTTGGAAAACTAAATTCTGAAAGAATTTAAAAATACTTTAGAAAAAAATAGTTAAATACTTTAAATCAGATTAAATATAAAAATATATTTTTTTTAAATCAGATCAAATACATTTTAAATTAAAATACTGTAAAACAGAAATTTTAAATAAAATGAAAATACTGCAAATAAGAATTTACAATGAGAATGTAAAATATATCAAATTTACTGTAAATGATATAAAATATTAAGAGTATAGAAAGTGATTTAAAATAAATAGAAACATGATATATATTTAAATATAAAGTGTCCTCTTCACCGTTTGTTTGGTCCAACCAACAGTCGCAATCTCAATTTATTTAAAAATGTTTTTAAATTAAAAGAAAGAATCAAAATTCACATCTTCTGTCTATCAACTAATTAACAGACTCATCGTTCCAGCTGTGCTTCTACACACTAAAATAATTAAAGGACTATCAAAACTACTTTAAGAAATAATTAAAGGACTATCAACACTACTTTAAGAAATAATTAAAGGACTATCAAAACTACTTAAAGAAATAATTAAAGGACTATCAAAACTACTTTAAGAAATAATTAAAGGACTATCAAAACTACTTTAAGAAATAATTAAAGGACTATCAACACTACTTTAAGAAATAATTAAAGGACTATCAAAACTACTTTAAGAAATAATTAAAGGACTATCAACACTACTTAAAGAAATAATTAAAGGACTATCAAAACTACTTTAAGAAATAATTAAAGGACTATCAAAACTACTTTAAGAAATAATTAAAGGACTATCAAAACTACTTTAAGAAATAATTAAAGGACTATCAAAACTACTTAAAGAAATAATTAAAGGACTATCAAAACTACTTTAAGAAATAATTAAAGAAAACATTTAAAAAAAGAAGTAATTAAAAAATATTCTAAGTTAGATAGCAATTTAAAATATATAATATGAGAAATTTAAAAACACTAAATTAGATACAAAAATACCTTGAGAATTCAAAATATAACAATTTTTAAAATAATGAAAATTAGGTAAAATATACTTAAAAATAAATGATCCACCTGCAAAGTGTCACCTTCAGTGTTTTGTCCAACAGTCTAAACCTCAACATTAATTTATTTTAAATGTTTTTATATTAAAAAAATATATTCAACCCCAATTCACATACATTGTCTGTCGATCAACTAATTAATCAACTAATTAATCAACTAATTAACAGACGGATCGTTCCAGCTGTCGAGGAGTTTAATTTATAAAACAAAATTTACTATTATTGTGTAAAAAAATCTTAATTTGTAAAGTAAAGCTGTCACATACAAGTATATTTCCCTCAGATGAAGTGGAGTAGAAATACAAAGTACTGTGAAAAGTACATCAATCTAGTACTTTCGTAGCATACAGGTACTTTAAAGCGTAATGACGTCACGACACATCCAACTTTATACGTCGTTTTATTACATTTTCAGGGTTTAACATCCATAAAGCTCATAAACAATCACGTAAATCTCTTTAATTCTTTGAATGAATAAGAAAAAAATAAAGCAAAGATGAAGAAATGATGAGTAATATAACAGGTTGCGAGCGGGTTCATGCATTTATTACTATTATTATTAATATTTATATTAATATTAACACATTTGGGTTGTTTCTGTGAAGCTGCTGTTGTCACTCGGAGGGAGTTTCAGGTCGGGGGGGAGGGGGGGGGCTGTCTAATAATTAGGGATGTAACGATGCATCGGGAATAAAAGTATAAAAATTAAAAGATTTAAAAAAATTAATCACCATGGAAACGTCCATCTCCTTTACATTTCACCTGCTGCGTCTTAATTTAGTAAATCTGGAGAGATTTTTTTTTCATCTATTTTGTTATTTCGATGCAGGATTTGTTGTAAAAAATGTAGCTAATTTCTTATTAAATTTGTGTTTTTTAAGATAAAATACAATTTCAGTTGCACAGTGACAGGAGGAAACATCTGTATGGCACAGTTTAAAAAAAATTAATTAAAATTAATGAGTCTTATTTACTCGTTTGTCTGCAGCTCGTTCTATTAAATCTTAAAAATTTAAAATAAAATGCAATCACATGATGAACTTTATACTGCGTGTCGTGTGCATCATTACGTTCCTAATAATAAGATGTGGCGTTATGTTTAATAAAGAGCAGATTAGAAGGAGTAAACGAGCTCTTTCTGTATGAATAACGAGATGAGTTCACACCGAGATATTAATCAGATATTAATCAGATATTAATCAGATATTAATCAGATATTAATCAGATTCTGAGTTACACGCAACACAACGCACCTTCCTGCTGTCTGCGTGTTTGTAAACAGTGTGTCTACAGGGGGGGGTGTGTGTGTCTCTGTGTGTGTGTGTGTGTGTG
>NC_048422.1:23827406-23832570 GCF_013103735.1 Etheostoma cragini | reverse complement strand
CACAGCGTACCTGCGGTCTAATTCGTTTTGATCGGGCGAGACTGTCGAGTTCGGGTTCGTCTCCTGCAAGAAAACACACAGAGACACAAAGAGAAACACGTGCACAACACACAACAGGCATGTAAGCACATGTGCAGCACGACACAAAGACACAAAGACACAAAGCTACAAAGATAACGGATGAACGACAACATCATGGTTGGTCTTTAGAGGTTGCTCGGAGCCGCTGACACCTTCGCAAAATAATCTGCCAAAGGCCGTCATACCAGACATTTAGTGCGGACCCTGAACGTGACATGGGGGCAGAACAAGCTGTGCGTTGTGTTTTGAATGTGCCACTTTCTACAATTAAAACACTATACACACTGTACTATACTACGACTTTATGATGACTTTGTTCCAAGTACTTTACTGCCTTTCTACGAACTTTGACATACTAAGAATTTTGGTCGACATACTATACTGACTTTTTCACGTGATTTCTTGACATACTATGAACTTTTGTGACTGTTTGTCAACTTTCTTTCAACATGCTGTGACTCGTTTTTTTCGACGTACTACACTGTGACTTTTTTTCGACGTACTACATATCTTTGTTGAAATACACAGACTTTTCTTAGGTGATCATTTTTTACAAACTATACTGGGACTTTTTTCAAAATGCTGTATGACCTTTTTCTCAACTTTTTTATTAAAACATACTATGACTTTTTTTTTTCGACATACTATACTATAACTTTTCTTTTCTCTTAAAATACTATACTGCGTTTCTACGTACTTTTACATAATATGAATTTTGGTCAAAATACAATACTGACTTTTTCACGACTTTCCTTCAACATACTTTTACTTTTTGACGTCATTTTTTCCAACATACTACATGACTTTGTTGAAATACTACACCGACTTTTTTTAGGTGATCACTTTTTACAAACTGTGCTATGACTTCATCAAAATGCTGTACTATGACTTTTGTGAGTTTTTCTCAACTTTATCTACTAAAACATGCTATGACTTTTTTCAACATACTATACTATAACTTTTTGCCGACAAACGATACTATGAGCGGATCTCTACAATGAGAACTTTGTTCTTATGTCATTTGAAGAACTTAAATTGAGATATGGAATTCCATTCCAATTTTTTTTTTTATATCTGCAACTTAGAAGTTTCACACTGTCCCAACAGAGCAGTAGTTTGCAGTAGTTGGAAGATTACCCATTAAAGCTCTTCCATTCTCTCTGTTTCATTAATAGACAGCTTATTCGCGAGTAAGTCTAAAGAGTCCTCGCAAAACCACAAGCGTGGAGAGCGGACTTGCAGGAGAATATTACAGAGGAGGAATGTCCTCTATTTCAAACCCAATCCATAAATACTAACTCCAAACCACTACAATATGAATGGATCAGTAGATTATACGCAACCCCAGCTAAGTAACATCACTTTAATTCTAACAAACCAGATACCTGCATCAAATGTAATGACTTTTCCTGTACTATGACATTTGTATGCCTATTTTCGACATACTATACTATGACTTTTCAACAGCTATACTATAACTTTTAAGCCTATTTTTGACATACTATACTATGAATTTTTATGACATTTTGGACATACTATTACTTTTTATGCCTATTTTGGACATACTATAACTTTTAAGCCTATTTTCAACATACTATGCTATTTTTTCAACATACTATGCTATGATGTTTTGTCACTTTTTTCGACGCACTATACTATTTTACTAACTTTACTAACTCCAAACAATTACAATACAAATGAATAAGTAGATTATACGTAACCCCAGCTAAGTAGCATTGCTTTAATTCTAACCAACCAGATACCTGCGTCAGATGTAATGACTGTTTTGATATTCTATTTTATGACGTTTTTGACATACTATGTTGACTTTTTGATGAACTATTCTATGACTGTTTTATGAATTTTTAAGATACTATAGGAGGACATTTTTGACATACCATGCTATGATGTTTTCTCACTTTTGTCAACATACTAGACAATGACGTTTTCAACTTACTGTACTACAACATTCTTATGATCTTTTTTGACTTACTACACTGACTTTTTTAATGTACTATACTATGACGTTTTTCAAACATTTTTGACGTTTTAAATGACTTTTTTCAACATACTATACTATAATTTTTTTAACACACTCTTCTATGTCTTTGTTCAACATGCTATGTGTTTTGTCACTTTTTTTGATGTACTATGACTTTTTTGACACTTTATACTATGACTTTTGTTTTAACATACTATACTATGACTTTTTTGACACTTTATACTATGACTTTTGTTTTAACATACTATACTATGACTTTTTTTTAACATACTATACTATGACTTTTTTAACATACTATACTATGACTTTTTTTAACATACTATACTATGACTTTTTTGACACTTTATACTATGACTTTTGTTTTAACATACTATACTATGACTTTTTTGACACTTTATACTATGACTTTTGTTTTAACATAGCCTACTATACTATGACTTTTTTCAACGTACTATACTATCAGTTTTTTCGGCATGCTGAACCAGGACTTTTTTGTCATACTATACTATGTTTTTGTGACTTTTTCAACATGCTATACTATGACTTTTTGTGACTTTCCGACATACTATACTGTGATGTTTTGTCATCATACTATACTAACTTTTTAACGTAATTTACGATACTATGACTTTTTCCACTGTTTTCGTCATACTATACTGACTTCTGTCTGCATGCTTTACTATTACTCTTTTTCGATATGCAATACTATGACTTTTTCCGTGACTTTTTTAACATATACTGTAACTTTTCAAACATACTATACTATGACTTAACTTTCAACATACTATAGTATGACTTTTTTCCGTAACTTTTTTCTACATGCTGAACTATGACCTTTTCATGATGTTTCCAACATACAGTACTATGACTTTTTTGTGACCTTTTGCCCAAATACTATACTGACTTTTTACATGATTTTTTACATACTTTGACTTTTTCCACTTTTTCAACATGCTTTACTAGTACTTTTTTAATGATGTTTCCAACAAACAGTACAGTGATTGTTTTTGACATACTATACTATTACTTTTTTGATTGTTGAAAATTAGTATGACTAAATGAAACAGTCTGAAATAGTATAATGTGATGACTCGTCTTTTAACTGCTTGTCTTTTTCTCTGTGTTGCAGATGCCAGTATGTGTGGTTGGGCCGTCGTTGTGTCTTCCCTGAACTACAAGAGGGCAACTCACTTATTCCATGAGGGGAAGAGAAAAAGGGGAAACAATATTTCATATACTCTCAATTCTTTGTTTTGCTTATCTTTTACTCATGAATACATTCTGGCACTAATGACTGCCAAACCTTATGTCTTGACCTTTTTTTATGTGTTAAATAAAAGAATGGTTTCTCTAAAGTAAGTTTTTGTGTCACCTCTCGTTATAGTATGTCAAAAACATTACGAAAAAAAGTCATAGTATACTACATCGAGAAAAATGTCATAAAAAGGTAATAGTATAGTACATCGAAAAATTTTATAAAAAAGTCATAGTACAGTACATCGAAAATAGTAATAAAAAGTCATAGTATAGTACATCTAAAAAGGTTAAAAAAAAAGTCATAGTATAATACATCGAAAAAGGTAAAACAAAAGTCATAGTATAGTATATTAAAAAAAGTCATAGTATAGTACATCGAAAATAGTAAAAAAAAGTCATAGTATAGTACATCGACAAAAAGTCTTAAAAAAGTCATGGTATAGTACATAAAAAAGTAAAAGTATAGTTAATCTCAAAAGTCATAAAAAAGTCATGTACATCAAAAGTCATATATAGTACATCGAACGAAAGTAAAAAAAAAGTATGAATATTGTACATCGAAAAAGGTAAAAAAAAGTATGACTATAGTACATCGAAAAAGGTTAAAAAAAAGTCATAGTATAGAACATTGAAAATAGTAAAAAAAGTTATACAAATGTCATAGTATAGTACATCGAAAAACTTCATAAAAAAGTCACAGTATAGTACTTCTAAAAAAAGTCATAGTATAGTACATCGAAAAAAGTCATCAAAAAGTCATTGTATAGTACATAAAAAGTAATAGTATAGTTAATCTAAAAAATCATAAAAATGTCGTAGAATAGTACATCAAAAAAAGTCATATATAATACATCGAACGAAAGTTAAAAACAAAGTATGAATATAGTACATCGAAAAAGGTAAAAAAAATCATAGTATAGTACATGGAAAATAGTAAAAAAAAGTTATAGTATAGTACATAAAAAAATCATAGTATAGTACATGGAAAATAGTAAAAACAAGTCATAGTATAGTACATCGAAAAAAAGTCATACGACATCGAAAAAAGTCATAGAAAAATAGAAATATTTATAAAAAATAGAAAAATGTCATAAAAAAGTAATAGTATAGTACATCGAAAAATGTTATAAAAAAGTCATAGTATCGTACATCGAAAAAGTCATAAAAAAGTCACAGTATAGTACATCGAAAAAGTTAAAAAAAAGTATGAATATAGTACATCGAAAAAGATAAAAAAAGTCATAGTATAGAACATTGAAAATAGTAAAAAAAAGTTATACAAATGTCATAGTATAGTACATCGAAAAAAGTCATAAAAAGTCATAGTATAGTACATCGAAAAAGTTAAAAAAAGTCATAGTATAGTACATCGAAAATAGTAAAAAAAAGTTATAGTATAGTACATCGAAAAAAATCATTAAAAAGTCATTTTATAGTACATCAAAAAAGTCATAGTATAGTACATCGAAAAAAGTCATAAAAAAATACATAGTATAGTACATCGAAAATAGTAAAAAAAAGTTGTAGTATAGTACATCAAACAAAATTCATAGTATAGTACATCGAAAAAAGTTATAAAAACGCGAAAAAAGTCATAAAAAAGTCATAGTATAGTACATCGAAAATAGTCATAGTATAGTACATCGAAAAAAGTCATAAAAAACACATAGTATAGTACATCGAATTAGTAAAAAAAAGTTGTAGTATAATACATCAAAAAAAGTTATAAAAAAGTCATTGTATCGTACATCAAACAAAAGTCATTGTATCGTACATCGAAAAAAGTCATAGTATAGTACATCGAAAAAAGTCATAAAAAAGTCA
>NC_048422.1:23826302-23827306 GCF_013103735.1 Etheostoma cragini | reverse complement strand
ATAAAGGTTTTGTAAAGTAAAGTGTGGTTGCCATGGTACAAGAAACAATATTGCGATGTAAGTGACGTTAAAATTAAATTGAATATGTAATTAGAGTAATTAAGCCAAAGTAGGTGACATTATATATGAATTATATTCACCTCTGACCATAAAGTAATATTGAAAAGTAAGTACTTGAAATGAAAAAATGTAAATACAGATAATAAAGATATACAGAAAGTGTGTGGAGTAGACGAAAAATAACAGGAACAGAAACTACAACACGGAATACACATTCCAACACTTTCCAACACTTTCCAACACTTTCCAACACTGAATACACTTTCCAACACATTCTAACACTTTTCCAACACTTTCCAACACTTTCCAACACTGAATACACTTTCCAACACTTTCCAACACTTTCCAACACGGAATACACTTTCCAACACATTCTAACACTTTTCCAACACTTTCCAACACTTTCCAACACTTTTCCAACACTTTTCCAACACTTTCCAACACTTTCCAACACTTTCCAACCCTGAATACACTTTCCAACCCTTTTCAACACTTAATACACTTTTCCACACTTTCCAACACTTTTCAACACTTTCCAACACTTTCCAACACTTAATACACTTTTCAACACTTTCCAACCCTTTCCAACACTTTCCAACACTTTCCAACCCTTTCCAACACTTTTCAACACTTTCCAACCCTTTCCAACACTTTCCAACCCTTTCCAACCCTTTCCAACACTTTCCAACCCTTTCCAACCCTTTCCGGCACGTGTTTGTGTCCCTTCCTGTCCCAGTTCTGGGAGCGGATCAAGCTGTATCTGATGCCGCCCAAACACCAGCCGGACTTCTCCTTCCTGCGTCACGTCCCTCTGAGACGCGTCCATCTTTTCACGCTGGTCCAGATCGTCTGCTTGGCCGTCCTCTGGACCCTGAAGTCCACCTTCCTGGCCATCGTCTTCCCAGTGATGGTGAGTGTGTGTCCCCGTATCGGGGGGGGGGGGG
>NC_048422.1:23825467-23826202 GCF_013103735.1 Etheostoma cragini | reverse complement strand
CAGAGGACGCTCTACAACGTCCCTGTTAGTGATGTGAAGTATGAGATTGATTGCTCACAAAAGCGATGTAATTTAAAATGCATGTCAATTCAATTGAAAAGTTCAAAAACTCAGTCACATTGTTTTGCGCTAGTAAAAGAAGTCATGGTGAAATTAAAAAAAAAAAAAATAGGTCATCCATCGTCACAAGCAACCTCTACGAAAAGCTCTATTATCACTCTATCACATTTGATAAATGGCATCAAACATTTACACAACTAGAAACTAACACAACAAGAGGGGGAGGAAAGGGTCGGCGTACTCACAATCAGAGGTCTGGTTTTGGGCGGGGGGGTTAACGTGGTCAGAGACTGGCACTGTGTGGGGCTCTATGGTCTCCATGGGGATCTTCACTGGGGGGGGTACGGAGCTGGGCTGGGTGACAGAAACAGGAAGTGGTCGGCATGCAGGACAGTCTGAGCTTTTAGAGGATAAGACTCAATGTGTTCTTTATTTCTGTTATGTTTGTTGATTCCCTGTACCATAGAGCTGTTGTATTCCCAACATGTACATATTCAAATATTTATACTTGAATATATAAAATATGTATTTTATCCTATTATTGTTTAATGTATAGTTTATGTATGTATATTGTATCCCAGTATTTCATTTATATTTTTATTCTGTGCTGTGTGACTGATATTTTGTTGCGGTAACACTATAATTACCCATTTTTTGGGATCAAGAAATATCCAT
>NC_048422.1:23823904-23825347 GCF_013103735.1 Etheostoma cragini | reverse complement strand
TCTCTCTCTCTCTCTCTCTCTCTCTCTCTCTCTCTCTCTCTCTCTCTCTCTCTCTCTCTCTCTCTCTCTCTCTACACACTATTGTCCAAAAGCTATTAAAAACACACCAATGAGCCACACTGTTGCACTGGGTGACATGTTCCTTTATTAACGTGAACGCATCCCAATTACACCTAACGAGGATTAATCCGCCACTGAAAATAGTCCCCCACCCCACCCCTGTTTAGCTGTTTAATGAAATTACTGAGCCTTTTAAAAATGAACCTATATACTTGTGAATGACTTTTAAAGATGTAAAGACTGAGAGGCAACAGTGACACACTGATTTCAGTGTTTTTGTGGAGAGAAATGCAGAATAGCATTAGTCTTATCCTTTAGTCAGAATCATCGGCGATGCAGAATGAGCAACGAGTGGGACAGGTGGACGGACTAAGAGGAGGATGGACGGACAAAAAAGACGTAGTAAGTGTTGTACAGTGCCTTTTCAGCAACACTGTGGGACAGAGAGGAGAAACGTACAGTATTAGTCAGAGGAGACAAACCCAGGAATGGCACACCCACAAAAGATGGAGTGACACACATTTCAATACGCAATAAATGGCGAGAAAAGAGAGAAAGGAGTTCCCCGCTCGCCATCTTTGGAGATTACAGTAGCTGTGTGTTGGCAGGCGGACATCAGATGTGTGTGTGTGTGTGTGTGTGTGATCTTTAAATTAGATTTTAGTTTCCCTCACCTCCTCGTCGCTCTCGGGCTCCGCGGCCCTTTTATCCCTCTTCTTCGTCTTGTCGTCCTCCTTCTTCTTCTTGTCTTTGTCTGGCAGGATGTCGTCCAGCCAGGCCAGGTCGTGCTGGGAGAACATCAGATCCAGCAGCTTCCTCACGACCATCAGACCCAGGATCTACACACAGGTGGGGGGGGAGGTCAATACAGCATAGTATTGGGATATTTTCAGTGGTACATCGATCTTTTGTTATACATGTGTTGGTCAATTTGTCCCATTTTGCAGCTATAGATTAGATGAGACTTTATTCATCCCACAGAGGGGAAATTTCCTTGTTACAGAGAGTGACGTTAAAATTAAATTGAATATGTAATTAGAGTAATAATGCAAAAGTAGGTAACCATAATATAAGTTATATTCACCTGTGACCATAAATAATATTGAAAAAGTAAGTACTTGTAATGGAAAATATAAACACAGATATTAAAGATATTCAGAGAGTGTGTGGAGTAGAGGAAAATACAGGAAGAGAAAATCCAAAAATTATAATGAAGCAGGTTCAAATAACATTGAAGTGACATGAACAAAGAGAAATGTTTCTTTTTAGATAAAACAGATGATGATAAGTTTCCTTTTGGGGACGTCATTTGAAATTTGGGAAAAATCAGAAGTTGGAAAAAAGGTTATAAATTGCAATATATCGCAGAATATTGCAATATGT
>NC_048422.1:23820958-23823804 GCF_013103735.1 Etheostoma cragini | reverse complement strand
ACACAATAAATATATAGCACAGGTAAAAAGTGAGCTGCACACATCCATCTTAAATAATCAAATGCTTCACATTTACATTGATAATATACATACTAGCATGCAGTGGTTGAAGAGGTATTCTCATCAAAAGTACCAAATAAAAACGTAAAAATACTCCAGTACAACATCAAGCCCTCGTTTCAAAATCAAAGTAAAAGTACAAAGTATTATCAACTAAATGTACTCAAGGTATCAAAGTAAAAGTACTCGTTCTGCCCCGTGAATGATCCACAAAGGAGGTTAGGTCTGTCTGTACTACAGGCCAGATTTTCACTAAACGTGGTGGAAAGGTGTAAGGTAGGGCAGAATAAAAAGACCGGTCCGCGGGTAGATCTGGTATTTAAATTTAAAATTCAAAAAAGTGTGTCTCAAACTTTCTGCAAGCGAATGCAAAGCCTAACAGAGAGGAGCTGAGATGTGTTGTTTTCTATATTAAAGGGGCCCCGCCACACAATTTTCATTGCTTTGCGATGATGTCCTACCATGGACTCTGTAACTTGGTTACGGTGGTTACCTTGTTTCAAGCCATTCTAGCGTGGTATAGAAAGCCTGCAGGAAGACTCGGCTCTATTTGGGTCAGCCAATGAGAGCCTGGCTATCAGCATCCTTTAACCAGCTCATGAATATTAATGAGCTCAGGAAGGATGACGGCAGACTGACCAGCTGTTGTGATTGGTCTGATTTCTCCTCTTATTTATTTCTAGTGGCTAGAGCTGACAGCGGAGGTAGCAGCTCATCTTCACACACACACACACACACACACACACA
This sequence comes from Etheostoma cragini, assembly GCF_013103735.1. Lineage (NCBI taxonomy): Eukaryota > Metazoa > Chordata > Actinopteri > Perciformes > Percidae > Etheostoma > Etheostoma cragini. The sequence goes on along the minus strand of NC_048422.1, from coordinate 23,822,997 downwards.
CACACACACACACACACACACACACACACACACACACACGCACACACAAACACACACACAAGACATTTTTCAAAAAATGCAAGTAAAAACGGTTTTGTGTGGCAGGGCACCTTTAAATAAAATGTAATTCGCGTTTCTTTTCTGTGTCGTCACACTTAAGCAATTAGGTTTTTTGAGAGAACTCTTGTTACGAATTGATACTATACATAAAAATAAAATTTGAATTGAATTAAATTGTTTTGGCCTCCAGTTCACATCAAGTGTTCAGCGTGACATATGAAGGAAATACGGAGGGTTGGGGTTTCCGGTTACTGCATTCCTTGAGCCTTGAGCCTAAACACTCATTGAAATTAAGCCATGTGAGGAGTCTAGAGCGAAAACGTCTCGGACATTTGGTAGAAAAACACAACAAGAAGAACTACACACCGATTCTATTGTGAGAGAATTGGGGACCACTGGTTTATGATATATCCTCTGTTTTTTATGTTAAGTCATAATATGAAAAGTAACAAGCTATCACATGAATATAGTAAATAAAAGTACAACATTTTTCTCTGAAATGTAGTAGAGTAGAAGTACGCAGTAGCAGGGAAAAAGTAGAGATATCCTAAAACTTGACTTAGACACTGAGTAAATGTACTGAGATACTTTCCACCAGCATGCACACAGAAAAAAAAACGCTACACAATCAAAAGACTAGTCATACGCTATGAATGCAAATATATTTCCATACGTTTTATTTGAAAGAAATCATACCTTGACCTCAGTTGGAACGATTAGTTTGGGTGTGTCTAACCCCATCAACATATCCAGACCCACAAAGGACATGATTGACATGAAGATGGCAAAATCACTGATTAGCTTCCTCAGCTGAGACAGAGGGAGGACGGTGGGACGGGGACAGTGAGGGGGGGGGAGACGTATGTGCAAAAGTACAAGAAACAAGAAAAAGGTGCGAACACGAGGATGTGAAGACAGGAAGAGAGAGAACTTACACTCTGGAGAAGAATCATTGTATTGAATCATTCACACAAAAATCAAACGAATGATTAGATATTGATGACAAAGCAAAATGTATCCAAGTGGGGAGATATTAAGAGATTTGGGAAAGATGAAAGAGGGGTTTAGGGGAAGTGTGGACCTTGATCTCAGTGGGCACGTGCAGTTTGGGGGTGTCCAGCTCCATCAGGCGATCCACCCCACAGAAGACCAGGATGGAGATGATGACGGAGAAATCGCTGATGAGGGAACGGAGCTGGAGCACATTCAGGGAGAGCAGAGGGGGGACAACATGGGAGAGGACATTCTGGGACACATATGGAGGTTCTAGGGTTGGGCATCAGTTTGATTTGATTTATTTTATGAAATTTCTATTCCAATTCTTCGAACCGAATCCAGATAAATTATTTGAAGGGTGAAGTTGAAACGGGTCACGTGCTTATTAAACAGATAATCTAGTCTTGCATTGCCAGACCCTCCTACACAGCGCTGCGGAGGAGGGTCTGGCAAGTCCACCCAGCATTCTGGGATGGGGAATAAAAGTGCTTTATTGGCATTTCTTTAAACCAATCACATCTGTCGTGGGCGGACGGAGCCGTGGTGCCGCTGCAGAATAGCCTCAGGAAGAAGGTCATTTTTTAGGAACACGCGTATGTTGAAAAGTAGTTTTAGTCGTGCAACAGAGACTCCGATTGGGCGGATAGTCTAGCTAGCTGTCTGGATTTACCCTGCAGAGACCTGAGGACCAGGTAACCATAGTCCTCAGATTGGACAGATAGTCTAGCTAGCTGTCTGGATTTACCCTGCAGAGATCTGAGGACCAGGTAACCATAGTCCTCAGACTGGACAGATAGTCTAGCTAGCGGTCTGGATTTACCCTGCAGAGACCTGAGGACCAGGTAACCATAGTCCTCAGAAACCAGCCGCAGGTTAGAGCGCCGACACAGAGACAGAGGACGGGGACGTACATCCGAAAAGGCGATGGAAGGCGGCAAAAAATGCAACGAAAAGGCAACGAAAAGGTCCAGTTTTGTGGGGGG
>NC_048422.1:23819252-23820858 GCF_013103735.1 Etheostoma cragini | reverse complement strand
TCTGCTCCCACCCATGAGAGAGAGAGACATCATGGCTTTCAAACAAGCAAATTGGCAGTTGGTCAAATTTTCCAAACAATTAAAAAGAAAACAAGTCCATTAGAACCGTTTCTTGATGCCCAATCATACGTTTAAGGGTAGTGGTTGGGATGAGGAGAAGGAAGGGAGGAACCTGGCTGCAATCGGGGTATGTTGGGATTAAGGCAGCTGATGTTTGGGTGCAGATATTCAGCAGCTTTGAAGGATAAAGCTGGTTATATGTAGTATAATTTTAGCAGTTTTTCCATCCACAGGGTTTATTTCAGCGACGCAATAGAGCCGAGACTCGGAGTAACTTCCTGTCTGTGTGTCCTGTGGGTTTGCTTCTTCTGGGCCCAGTATTTCAAAACTAATCCAGTGGGATTTACTTTTGATCCAGATCAAATGTTTTTTGAAAACCCGGGCCCAGGAGATTACAGCAGGTCCCGAGTGCGTTGATTCCTATGGTAGAAGTGAACTTGAACCCAGATCACCTGCGATTCTCTCGCCCCGTGGTCACCAAAGTAAATAATATTATATATAGCATAGTTTATACTATACTATACTATATTATAGTATAATATTACTATAATAAAGTATATATTGGAAGTCATTCTTTACAAGCCACATATCTCAAGGGCCAAGTTTTTCAAAAGTGATCCAGTGGGATTTCGGGTCAGGGATTGGATCAAATCTTGGAAACGGGTCCTTCAAAAGCCAAAGAGGGACTCTGAACTAAGATCTTACGTTACATTACCATCTTACAGTTGATCTGGATCAAACCTGCCCTTTGGGTTTGGGATCTATTTGATCCAAAAATTGGGATTATCCTGATCTCATCAGAAGAGTGGCTTCAGTTTTTAAAAACCAAATAAAATCATCACTTTTTTAAGTGAATGATCACAAAATCAATGTTTACTGATGATACATACATTTCTACATATTTGAAGCATATATGACTATTGGATGGTATTGTTTTTGTTTTGTTATTTAACATTATAACAAAATAAGGAATGTAAAATGTTTCTGTGTATTACGGTGTTTCTGATATTTTGCCGGCTCTGGTAAACAGGATTTGGTAATCCTGAAATTTGGTGGATCACAGAGATCCAATCCAATGTTCCTTTAAAAAAAACTGGCTTAAAAAGTAAGATGGATCAAGTGATCCAGGATAGCAAAACATGGGATTTTGCTAAATTTTGAAAAACCATCCCCAGAACATTCTGACACTAAAATGACATTTTTCGGACGGTCACATCAGGAGAAAATTAACTTTTGTTTGAGAACTGTTTTCTGTCTCAAAACCGAACTCTCGCGAGATCCGGCAACACAGAGAAGCTAACGTCCGCTAACGTTCGCGTCCAAAAACGGTTCATCCCATCTTTACCTATAGAGAATTTTTGGTTATTGTGAGTTACATCCTTCTGTTTTACTGTACATTTCTGTGTTGCGATAGAATACAAGTTTATATAGGAGAAAGCTGATAAATATGTTGTTCTTCATAGCTGTTTATATTTTTTTCAACAATCAGAAAAATTAAGAATTTGGCCAGCTTTATCCTTCAAGTTGGACTGGTTTCATGCTTATA
>NC_048422.1:23814403-23819152 GCF_013103735.1 Etheostoma cragini | reverse complement strand
TATATATATAATGCCGATATAAAGCCGATATTTGTTGTTTCAATGCCAAATTTTATTGTCAATACCACAGGTTACTGTCACTGTTCTAGCTCCATACAAAACCATCTTTTTAATTAAGCTCATTGACATTTCCAATAGCTCTATAACCAACTGTTCCTGTCTACATCACGTCTACAACGACATGATCACGCTGTATCCACAACTTCCAATATTATTCCTAACATCCAATTTCATTCTTGCCCTGATCCTGACGATTTTCATTCTTTTTCTTTGTATCCGTCTTTGTTGTTTGTGGTTGTGGTTGTTGTTTTGTTGACTGCTGTGTGTCTAATGGTGATTGTACTCTATATTTATGTTGGTAAGGACCCCCATGACGACGAGATGCTGCATCTCAGGGGGTTATTCCTAATGAAGAAACATGTGATGCTCTTGCAAATATCAGCCTAATTTTCTAAAAGCAACAAAGCTCATCAAATACTTCTGCTCCTACTCATAAATATGGCACTAAACATGCGTCACTTAGAGATTTTTTGGGCCAGTTAGACATGAATACTACGCTGAGATTCTCCATAAATATGGACCCAATTTCTTTAAGTCAAACTTGAGCGCCATTGCTTGGTGAGATCCCAAAACCACAAACAACTTGAGATGCAACTCAGTTACTTTGGCCGTTACCTTCACAAAGAGGGGAAAGTTCTCTGCTGTTTATCACTTACCAGCAGAGTCATGTTATCATCTGCGAGTGGAGCTGAAACATTAAAGCCGAGCACAGATGCTGAGGAACAGAAACACAGAAGGAAACAGAGAAAACCAAATGAATGATGGGTAACAAGACAGTGTCAACCAGAGTTAAATTAAAGACAACATCTGTATCTGTGTTTAAAATACTCCCTGCAGGCTGGAAACATGGCTCTGTAAAGTCTGTAGCGGCTCAATTGTGAAGGTTTTAATTTAAAAACTGTTCCAATAGTGAAATCTTTAATACCAATAGTACTCGTGCTGTCCTCTGTGAAGGAGGAAGTCTTCAAAGCCCTGAAAACACACATTAATTCCCCTAATGTAGTTTGTTTTGGTGGTTTCACGAGACATATCTGTATTTGTTTTGTAGTTTCTGTTTTTTTCTGAGCTAATCTTTGTTGTTTTTATAGCATTAAAATAAAAATCAGTTGTGGGGTTTGTTTACTTCTGTTGCCGGGCCACTGTCAAGAAATCTGACCAAACCAAAACCACACAGTTCTGAGGTTTTCAGAGTTAAACTCCTATTATACCCATAGACAGTTAAAGAAATGGACCAACAGATCCTGTTGTTCTGGACGGAGACCAGTGAAGTCTATTAGGAGGTCTTTCTCTGTGATGCTGAGCGTTACTGCGCAGCCTCCAACTGAGCTGGAAGACGTAGATGTGACGTGAGCAACCTGTCTGAAAGCTGTAAGTCTTCTGGTAGATGTGCAAGAGAAATCTCAATCATTCCCAGTCAGCAGAGACGGAGAGGTAGGTATATGTTAGGAGATAACATTCTACTGACATTCAGTTGTGAATCTCCTGAAAATGCGGTGATTTGTTGACTATACGACAGTAAGTCGCGTGGTTATGACACATTCGTTAGCCTATTTTTACAAAAACGTCTGCTACGGAGCCATAACGTGAGCTACAAGGAAAAAGGAGCCTTTTAAACATTGTTGTGTGTCTTCAGAAAATACACAACGGACAAATAGAGTCTTTAAACGCTTCAGATGTAAAGTTATTCTCTGTCAATGTGACATAAAAATGAATAGGAGTCAATGGGATGCTAACGGCGGGTGAGTGCTGGAAGGAAGTACGTTGCACTGCCCCTCTGGACTAACTTTGTCGGCCGAAAGTAACGTTACACATTGCAGATAAAACTGTTCGTAGAAGTTGTAATTTTGTTTTGGGGAAAATGACATATCTGGAAAGCTAGTTTGTCTTGTTGTTAAACATATCAAATTATTTTTACTGACTGCCAACTGTACACAACGTTATTGACTTTGGATCTTGCTAGCATAGCGTTAGCTTTCTGGCTCGTAGCTGAGCTGAAGGGTTCTACGAGCTGAGCGGACTATAAATATCTCCCGTTGCTAAGGGTGGCAAGTTGTATCTACGGTCTGTTCTATCCCCTGGAGCAGTGAACAGCGTTTGCATTGCATAAGAATCTTATGGGATGGGAATGTTGGTTCCAGGTGTTAGTCATAGCCTCAGGCGTAGCCAGGGAAACAGAGTTATTGTTCGGAAAAACTTTGGATTTACATTGTAAAACAAATTAAAATATAAAGTTATGTTTAAAAATATGTGATTTGGCAAGTGACCAAGGTATAAGTGATTAATGCCCTCTGAGGGTGTCCTAGGCAGGTAATAATGAACGTTGGCGGCCTCGCCGTTGTCCATTAATACCTGTAAACGTGCACCTCGTCGGGCATTAACCCTTACATAAATACAAATTTAATCAGAGTCTTCAAGGGTTTTTAACTTTTCGGCGCCATCTTTCAAGCCCACAGGCAGTGGGTGTTCCTCTAATCAGGTTACTTCAAATCATGCTCAAACATGCTCAACCAGGGTTAACATACTCACTTTGTCAGACAGCAGCCGAAAAAACGAGGCAGAAACAGAAAAGATACACGAATCATCACAGAGTAAAAACCGAATAATATAATACATAATTAAAAGTATCCCCCTGAAAAAACAACAGAATAATTTCCTGCTAACATCCTACCAGGGTCCAGTCATGTCCTAACTATATGTTGATGATGCACATTAATAATGTTGCTAGTGTTATTTTCATTGCGTGACTTTAGTGAATCAGAGCAAACTTTTTAAGACACCAAAGCCTCACAATAACTAACTAACCGACGGAGGCAGCCGTAGAGCAGCAACTCCCGTGTTCTGGGAGGTAAAATCAATATTATTCAATGGAGTCTGGCTTTTTAAGAGAGCAGAGATGACGGCTTCAGTTCCCAGTTTTAAAGTAAAGTAAAAATACTCTAAATATAGCGCCCACTTAAACTGATAAAGATGTTTGTTGGGGTCTAAATGTGTTTAGCTGCTGCCCCCCCGCCCACAGCTGGACATCTACTGTAGCTAATACACTGACTATTTGGGTTTAATGTTGAAGTTTATTAAGGTTCTATTTGAGTAAATTTTTACAACAAAAAACATAGAACACATGCCTTTGGGGGGCAAAACGTACAAAGCCAGATTTTCTTTTTTTTAAGCGTTGAGAAAAAGTAATTTAAAAAAGATTATCTGAGAATAAATGTTAAACTGCGGAAAACGAAGTTTAAAATGACATTAAAAAACCCTCCTTAAATGTAAAAAAAATACGTCAAAACCTTGCAAGACAAAAAGTCCAAAATGTTGAAACCACATCAAGCAACAAACACCAACTCAAATCTTGATTGGTCAACAAGTCATTCAACAAGCATGAAAACAAGGATGGATGGATGGATGGATGGATGGATGGATGGATAGATAGATAGATAGATAGATAGATAGATAGATAGATAGATAGATAGATAGATAGATAGATAGATAGATAGATAGATGCTTTATTCATCCCAAATGAAATTTTAGGCAACTATAAAACCGCAAAGAAATATCCACACATACATCACACAAACCTAAGAACAAAAATTAAAATTAAAACTAAAAATGACGTCATTTATGACACAATGGTGCAAGAACGGGCAGGTGGGCTGTTGTATTTACTTGCCCACACATCAAAACTTCTCAACTATCCCTTCAAGTAACATTTGTCTGCTCCGTCTCTAAATATTTCATTTACCAAGTCAGTTATTACTTATTACTTATTATTATTACGATTGAATCGCATGAAGAAAATAAAGAAAGGGATTGCAGACTCACCCTGGTCCGGGGCGATGCAGTCACACCTGTAGGAAGTTATGTAGTCAGGCTTGAAGCCACGGTTGATTGGGTAATATTTCAAGGCTCCGACCTGTGAAGAACAAACCGGTGTTATCTTGTGCTGAGTGTCTCCTGTTTATCTCCTGCACATGTGTCTCCTGCACACGTTACCTACCATCTTCTTGATGGCATCGGAGATGAATATGAAGGAGATGAGGCTGGAGAACCCTTCCTCCGTGAAGCGCGTCATGTACTTGATAATGTAGCTGGCGTCCGAGACTACCAGCAGGAAACACTGGAAACACGAGTGGATGCCGATCCACAGACGCAACTCCATGTAGTCTATACCATTGCTCCTGTTGAGAGAGAGTGTGGGAAGGCAAACGATGCATCAATCTGGAACGATATACCATTTCAACTCAATTTTGTCAAATCATTACAGGAGTTGTCTCAGGACTCAAGACCACACTCTTAAAGACCGAGACTTTGAGACGTACGTCTGCACTGTTGTACCGGCGCATAGAGGTCTTCTATAAGAGCCAGATCTGTGATTGCTGATCAAGGATCAACTGATGACTTCTCCTCCTGTCACATGCTTCAGAAGACTCAGAATGGACAGATAGTCTAGCTAGCTGTCTGGATTTACCCTGCAGAGATCTGAGGACCAGGTAACCCTCTCCCTATGTCTGCATTAACCGGTACAACAAGGCAAAGACAAAAGCGATAAAAAGACGACGACAAAGGTGACAAAGAGGCTACAAAAAGGTGACGAAAAGGTGGCAAAAAGGCTGTGAAAAGGCTGTGAAAAGGAAATAAAAAGGTGACGAAAAGGAGACAAAAAGGTGACGAAAAGGAGACAAAAAGGAGACGAAA
>NC_048422.1:23810694-23814303 GCF_013103735.1 Etheostoma cragini | reverse complement strand
ACAAAAAGCCGACGTCAAAGGCAATAAAAAGCGACTAAAAAGTGATGAAAAGGTGACAAAGACGCTACAAAAAGGCGACAAAAAGGCTGTGAAAAGGAAATGAAAAGGTGACGAAAAGGAGACAAAAAGGAGACGAAAAGGAGACGTTTCTACCAATGTTATGTAACCCTGGTCGAGCAACAGAGAACTCCGATTGGACAGCTAGTCTAGCTAGCTGTTTGGATTTACCCTGCAGAGACCTGAGGACCAGGTAACCATAGTCCTATGTCTGCATTCATAACAACAAGGCGAAGACAAAGGCGACAAAAAGACGACGACAAAGGCAACAAAAAGGCGACGAATAGGCGATGAAAAGGTGAGAAAGAGACTACAAAAAGGTGACGAAATGGAGATGAAAAAGGCAACAACGTTTCTACCAATGTTATGTAACCCTGGTCGTGCAACAGAGAACTTCGATTGGACAGATGGTCTAGCTAGCTGTCTGGATTTACCCTGCAGAGACCTGAGGACCTGGTAAACATAGTCCTCAGAAATCAGCCGCAGGTTAGAGCGCCGACACAGAGACAGAGGACGGGGACGGACATGTCCACCCGACCCATGTGTCCATGTACCATACACATCTGTGTGCTTTTGCTTACTTGCTGAATTCATAGAGCAGTTTCTCAAAGATGAGAATGGGTCCAGTCGAGCTGAGGATGATGAGCGGCTGCCCGCTGAAAGCACAAAACACCGTCCCCGCTAGCGCCGTGCCGAGGAAACTCTCCATCACTCCCTAAGAAAAGAGAAGGAACAGACAGAGACAGACAGACAGACGTCAATTAACCCGTGAGGGGAAGTCCAATTCTGTCACTTATAACGCTGCCTGAACAGTAAGTTCAGTTGCAGCTAGATCTGCAAAGATCAATCAATTAGCTGTCAACTTTAAAATTAATCGCCAACTATTTCGATAATCGGTTTGAGTCATTTTTTAATGAAAAAACCTTCGCAGCTTTGTAAAATGTGAATATTTGGTAGTGTCTTCTCTCTTCCCTGACAACATAATATCTTTATAAGTTAAAGAAAATCAGATATCACAATATTTTGGACCGTATACATTGATGTCAATATTGCGGGGATATTGTAGGGTTGACTAACGGTGCTTCCAAAAACTACTGAAACAATGAGACTTTAGTAAAAAAACATCAATAGTGTGGATAGAATGACTACGAGTGTAAAGGCAAGTAATAAAACAGCTAGAACAGTCTGGTAAGTTCAGAAAATTCCATCACAATATTAAGATATCCAAAATTTAAGACAGTATCTAAGCTTGATGTCGATACAATACCGATATATTGTCATGGAACTGCTGGCTTACGATAGAGCTGCAAAAGTTAATTGAGTTAATTAGTTTTCAACTATTTTGATCGATTAATCAGTTTGTCATTTTTTATAAAAAAAAAAAGTAAATATCTTCTGATTCCCGCTTCTTAAAACGTGAATATCTTCTAGTTTCTTCTGTCCTCTGTGACAGTAAATTGAAAGTCTTTGACTTGTGGACAAAACGAGACATTTGAGGACGTCGTCTTGGGTTTTTGGGGAAACAATGATCAACATATTTTCCCCATTTTTGGACATTTTTTAGATCAAACAACGAATCCATTAAAACAACACCAAAGCACTTTTCCTCTTTGGTCCCCCTACAGGTCGGAAGTGGAATTGTCCTTTTCCGCCATTGCCGCTGTCTCATTGGACAGATCCGCTACCCGATCTGGCGGACTTGGATGGTGCGTACTAGAGAGCCGTTCACCCTGTTACGAGTTGAGGAACCAAAACCCTTTTGGGAACTTTATTTGAAGGTACAAAAGAGTCTTTGGTGTTGCTTTGATACATTAAACAATCGACAGTGGAAACGATGGTGAGTTGCAGCCTCTGAGAAGACCTGGTAGTTGTCGGTAGCGTCCCCGAGCAGTCCCCCGAAGGTGATGGCGTTGGTGATGCAGCCCAGGTAGATGAAGACCACGGCGGAGATGGACTGGATATGGAAGCCGTCGTAGATGTCACTCCAAATCCACGGGGCCTTCCGCTTGATGTCCAGCCATAATCCGCCTGCAAACCTACCCGAACAACGTTAAGGGACATCGTTACGGAGACAGAAGCCCGGTGATCCTGGACCCTGATGACACATGATAGGTGTCATAAGGGGTCCCTCTCTTGTCGCCAAATTTACCCGGGACTTATTTGGAGTTTTAAAAACAATTCTGAAATTCAATTTCACTTCATAATCTATTAACAAATATTGTCTTTATCTCAATTTCTAACATCTGAGATAACATATATGTTTAGGGAATGCATCAGTCTCTACTAGCACACTATTAAACATGGAAGCGGGGTTTGTCTTTTAGTCATAAGGTTATAATTCATGTTAAAAATCCACTATGGAAACAACATAAGTGTCATATCCAGAATAATGTTCCGAATTGAGTCAGGGATACTTGTTTATCACAGGAAATAAGGAAAGGACGTTGAATTATAGGTAGAAAAACTTGATTTTCTTACCATTCTTCTTCTTGTAAAAATTTGAAAGGGGTCAATTAGACCCGAATACCACACAAGGGTTCAAAGATATTTTTGGGGTATTTTAGCCTTTAATAGACAGGACAGCTGTAGACAGGAAAGGGGGGGAGGACATGCAGCAAATGGCTGCAGGTAGCACTCCACACCAGGACTAAGACTCTGCAAATTTGACCCCTTTTCAAAATGTTTCTATATTACAAATTTGGGTTTCTTTTTGAAACTATCCAAAAAACGTGGCTGGTTCCTTACAACGCTCCTCACAAGTTAAATAATCAGTTCACTACTTTCATTGAATTTTGGTGTTTTTTTTTGACAATTTTATAGCATTTGGAGAGAAAAACAAAGATAAAAGAACTTGTGTGTGACAATTGTAAAAAGAAAAGTCAAAAAAGCAAGTGTAAAAAAAAATATATATATATATATATATATATATGAAACGTTTGACAAAAATGTCAAAAAACAATTGGGAAAAAACCCAACAAACATTTCAAAAGGTTCAGAAAATGTTGACAAAACTTTGAAAAAGAAACACACACACACACACACACACACACTACACACACACACACACACACACACACACACGCACACACACACACACACGCACCTTCCCAAACCCTGGCCAAAAAAGCTGCTCAAAACCCATAACGTAGCAATGTAAATTAGGGCTGTGCAATTAATTGAATTTCGGTTTCGGTTTCGATTTCGGCTCCCAACGATTATAAAAATAGTCCAACCGAGTAAAAACGATTATTTTGCCACGTTCTGTTTTGTAATTTCCTCGTGTGTTCTGAATGGCGCACACGCACACACACGTCGTGCGCACATCCGCCCCTCCCGAAGCCAAACGCTTTCAGCCTACACCGTCAGGGAGGCAGGTCGCGTGCACGTTACCCGCTGGAATTTAAAAAACTTAGCGAGAGTAAAGATGGCAGAAGGAGGGCGGCCACAGCAGCGTTTGGTAAGCAAAAAAAGGCAAAACCAACTCCGTTGTGTGGGAACAGTTTGGCTTCGAGGAGTCCGACGACGAGCAGAAACATGCTACGTGCAGGATTT
>NC_048422.1:23802259-23810594 GCF_013103735.1 Etheostoma cragini | reverse complement strand
ACACATACATACTGGACACACACACACACACACACTGGACACACACACACACACACACATACATACACATACATACTGGACACACACACACATACATACTGGACACACACATACACACACACACACATACATACTGGACACACGCACACACACACACATATTTTCATATTTTGAATCGTATTGTGAGTCTAAAAATCAGAATCAAATCAAATGGTGACATTTTCTGAATGGTACACCCCTAACATCTACTCTATATTATGTGGTGCTGTACTAATAATGTTGGTGCTTGAAATGAGTCTTTAGGTTCACAAAGTAGTGTTAACATATGTTAAAAAATAGTATATCTGAAATTAAATTTTGTATTATTGCATTTTGCCGGGGCGTCTTTCACCCTCAGAGGGTAAATGGTGTTTGATAACATGATGAAGTGATAAATGTACATGCCTCATTTCTGCCGATGGAACCTTCTTGGGGGGTTCGATGCGTATTTTGGGGTCCCATTCTCCTGGAGGGAGGACAATCACCTCATCCAGAAACTCATCCACACCCGCGATCAGGTCTTCCCGGTCCCGGGCTTTGTAGGCGACATCGCTGAACAGCTGACGGGGGAAAGATTTAAATCAAAGCAAGATCATTTTTTGGGGGGCTTTTCCCTTTATTAGTGAATACTGGCGGTGGATAGACAGGAAAGGGGGAGAAAGATGGGGGATGAGACTCAGAAAAGGGCCGCAGGCTGGATTCGAATCCGGGTCTCTGCAGGACTCAGCCTACATGGGGGGTACGCTCCCACTGGGTGAGCCCCGCACCAAGCACAAATGTCGGGCTACTTGTACTTGTACTTTACTTTTCATGCCACTTTCTACTTCTACTCCACTAGATTTCATTGAATTTGGGTGTTTTATTTTGCCAATTTTATAGCATTTTGAGAAAAAACAATTGGTAAAAAAACTTTAAAAGTGTTAAAAGAGAGAGAAAAATGTCAAAAGTGATTAAAATGTGAACAAAAATAAAATAAAGTAAAACAAAAATGTGAATAGATGTTAAAAAAAATGTCGTAAATGTAAAAAGAAAAACTTTAAAAATGTGCTTTACTAGTGAATAGTGACAGTGGATAGACAGGAAAGGGGGAGAAAGATGGGGGACGACACTCAGAAGAGGGCCGTAGGCCGGACTCGAATCCGGGTCTCTGCAGGACTCAGTCTACATGGGGGGTACGCTCCCACTGGGTGAGCCGCGCCCCAAATCAACACAGTTTAACGTGTATAATGGAGATGGGACAGTGCCAGTCACCAGTGGTGGAATATAACTAAGTATATTTACTCAAGTACTGCACTTGAGCACAAATGTTGAGGTACTTGTACTTTTATTTTCATGCCACTTTCTACTTCAACTCCACTAGATTTCCTAGAGAAATATTCGTTTAGATTTCTGCACACAAAACACACGTAGTTTATAAAACACGTTTTATTATAAATTAAACTACTCAAGAATATAACGGCCTGCAAGTAGATTGTTTCCAGTTTCTTAATGTGAGGCTTTTTCTGCATTTGTACTTTTACTTTTAATACTTTAAGTACATTTTCCTGATGATACCTACAGACTTTTACTTAAAGGTGCTCTTAGCGATGTTGGGTGACGTTACTTCTTGTTGACGTTCAAAGTATTTTTTACAAAACGAAGCTAGCTCGCCCCTCCCTCCTCCTCATCCCGTAGATGTCTGAATTTTTGTACAGTGTGGTATTAGTACTTTTTACTTTAAGGGTAACTACCACTTTTTCAACCCTAATTTCCCATGTTTTTGTGTCTAAGCTACTGACGGGAACAACGATCTTTGACACTGGTCCAGTATTAGGCGAGATCGCTTCGGAGAAACAAGCTACAATATGAGGTGATAGTAATTGTCCAGCTTGTGTTAACCTTCATAGAAAGGCTGGTTTGGTCCAGGTTGAAAAAACACAGTACTTACCCTTTAGGTATATGATCTAAATACTTCAGTGTTAAGCCACTTACATCGTCCACCATGAGCGTAGCGATAGCTCGGCCGATCTCATTGTAGGACTTGGTTTTGCCATGAGGACCCAGCAAGATGAAGAGAAACCTGTCAGAAGAGAAGGATGAGAGGCTTATAAAAGCAAAACATATTCTCTATGGAGAGAGATAAAGAGGGGACCTGTTTTACTTTTACTAGATTTACAGATCTAGCAATGCATTACCATGTATTTATATATGAGTATTAGTACTTTGTCTGTGAACTTTACCTTTATGTGCTACTATTTGTGGCTTTTAATTGCCCCTTGGAGAAGTTATTTGAGTTGAACTGAAAAGAATAAGAGACCCCCTTTGCGTTTAAAGGAGCCAGTTGAGGTGGTTTGGGCATCTGGTGAGGATGCCTCCTGGGCGCCCCCCTAGGGAGGTGGTCCAGGCACGTCCAGTTGGGAGGAGGCCTCGGGGAAGACCCAGGACTAGGTGGAGGGATTATATCTGCAACCTGGCCTGGAAACCCCCAGTCGGAGCTGGTTGATGTGGATCGGGGAAGGGAAGTTTGGGGTCCCCTACTGGAGCTGCTGCCCCCGAGACCCGATACCGAATAAGAGGATAAAAATGGATGGATGGAAGAGACACCCACCTTGTCGGTACAGGGACTTCGGTGAGGCCCCCCAGAGTGGTGGCCTGAGCCAAGCGTACAAACGAGACGAAGGGTTTGTCCAGAAAATCCACCTCGCCGATCAGGACGTTGGAAGCTTCGGCGTCACGAGGAATCTTCTTCATGAACTTATTCTTCAGCTGGCGGACGAGAGAGGAACAGAAACAGGGGGAGCATGAGAAGAAAGGACGTGTTTGAGGCATGTCGGGCTGCAGCTGACCTTTCTTAACGGATAATGTGTGCCATCAACTGACGCAATCCATAAAATGACACGTAGGATGTTAGACAGACAAATGCAACAACCAGACATTAAAAACTAGTGGAAGTGGAAAGCATATCCTCTTTCTCCGTAGGAAACTCTGCAGACTCCAGGTTCAACAGTCAGTCCATTTTTATTTATTTTTTACAAATGAGTCCTAACCTTCAATATACCAGCCTGGTTGGGGGTCACTATCAAACCTCTATCGCAACTCAATAATCAAAATCATATCAACGACCAGTAACCTGTCATGACTAACCGATTAGCCACCTCGTCTCTAACGACGTAGAAAGCTGTGCAGATGTTGAACAGCTCACCCGTAGACTGAAGACAGAGGACACTCAGAAACCGGATCAGAGGACATTCAGCAACCAGATCTCACTCAGAACAGCATGGATGGTTGTTTTACATGTTTGTATTTGTGTGGAAACACCAGAGACACAAAACAACCCCCCAAAATCCCAGAAAAAGGGCTATTTTTTTGTCATAATACAGGCACTTTAAAGGTGCACTAAGAGTTCCAGCACGGTCGCTTCTGTTAAAGTTCCACGTACATGTCAAACAAAACAGCTCGCCCCTCCCCCGATGTGTCCATAACTGTCCTAACTAACTGTCCCCACCCCCCACCATCGTGTCGGTGATTGGCTGGAGGATTTTGTTGTGTCTTGGTGCACAGCCTGTGCCTTTAGTGTTTTGACGTTTTGACGTTTACGCCCCCTGTTGTTGTGCTATTTCACCGTGTGTTCGGGGGGGGGGGGTTGTTGGGTGGGGGGTCTGGGGGGCAGGCAGCTAGCGGATCAAGGCGAGACGCCTACTACTACGCCACAAAAACGAAATTGCGCTAAAAGCATGCAGGAACTCTTAATGCAACTTTGAATAGGATGAGGTCACATAAGCTTGACCACAACTACACATGATAAACATTGCTTTTTAATTTATTTTTTATTGGAATTAAGTTTACATGTGTTTTAATTTGTTTAGTTTTTTTGTTCTTACATGTTTGCTATTTTTGTTGTATTTGTATTGATCTTGGGGGGTCGCTGCTGCCAAACCAATGGCCCCTTAGGGAACAAACAAAGTTCTACTTGACTTAAAATAATCGGACTGGAGCAGAAAACACTGGTTGGTATTTACAACAGAATGACTAAATTAAAAGGTAGATCCCGTTAAAGGGACACACCTGTCCCTTTAACCCGGACAGGTGTGTTTTCAGTTGGTCTAGCTCACCTTCCTCTCTCTGTGTGTGGCCGCTCTCAAACTCTCAAACTCCCGTCGCTTTGGGAAACAACAACAGCCTGAAAATGTCCAGTTTTTAAGAAAATTTGGATTGTGAACTAAAGGTAGGCCTGCCTGGTTCTTTCAGGGATTGAATGATTGCAAAGATGTATCCAGATACTTTAAATAGGTCACGTTCCTGTATTGGGTGAACAGTTAATCTAATATTGGATGTGGCGTTTTTTTTGCTGGGTGCAAATGTTCCACCAAAAAAAGTTCCTTCCTAAGACTAAAATAGTTAAAGTCAACTTTTATGCATCTTTGAATTTGGGTTTCAGCCTCCCAGAGCTGTTTGGGTGGCTGTTTCCCACAGTAACCGGGGCACTCCTCCTTCTCTGAACCAAGGAAACACGAGGCAGTGGAGTGGTGGGTGCTTAAATTAAAATCTCCTCATAATCTGTTAATGCTGCTTTCGGAGTCAAATCAACAACTGGTCCTCATTCACTCTCCAACAACTTCTTGGTCCTAAGAAACCACAAAAAATACATTTTATTCTCTCATGTTATTAACTAATTAAAGGGTAACTACCTTTTTTTTTTCAACTTGGACCCCATTTTCCCATGTTTTTCTGTCTAAGTGACTCATGGGAACAACAATCTTTGACGCTGGTCCAGTATTTAGCAAGATCACTGCAGACGGCAGCGGAGAAACAAGCCACAATGGAAGTTAATGGGGCATTTCTCCAGCTTGTATTTACCTTCATAGAAGTTCTCGTTTTGCCGCCAATAGACTCAGATTATTATTCTAAGTGTGTGACATTACGGAAAGGATTTCTAAGGAAGTCAACTTTTCTGTTAAAGAGTAAAAACAACCGTGAAATCGCGTTCGCTAAAGCCTCCAAACCCCATGTAAATAAACAGTAGTTTTAGCGCTGTTAAATACTCT
Organism: Etheostoma cragini; assembly: GCF_013103735.1. Classification (NCBI taxonomy): domain Eukaryota; kingdom Metazoa; phylum Chordata; class Actinopteri; order Perciformes; family Percidae; genus Etheostoma; species Etheostoma cragini. The sequence goes on along the minus strand of NC_048422.1, from coordinate 23,805,531 downwards.
TCATTTGTGGCCGGGTTGGTTCAGATGGCAGAGCAGACGTTAATGCCTCGAAGTAGAGAGCCAGGGTTCGAGTCCGACTTGTAATAATTTCCTGCACGTCTACCCCCTTTCTCACTTAGCTGTCCTGTCTATTAAAGGTCCCATGGCATGAAAATGTCACGTTATGAGTTTTTTAAACATTAATATGAGGTCCCCCAGCCTGCATATGACCCCCCAGTGGCTAGAAATGGTGATAGGTGTAAACCGAGCCCTGGGTATCCTGCTCTGTCTTTGAGAAAATGAAAACTCAGATGGGCAGATCTGGAATCTTGCCCCTTGTGAGGTCATAAGGGGCAAGGTTACCTCCTCTTTCTCTGCCGAAAGAATTTGACCCCCCCATGAGAGAGAGACATCATGGTTTTCAAACAAGCAAATCGGCAGTTGGTCTTTAACTTCAGATACAGTATTAGGGGACCACTAAGGTCTACATAAGAGAGACTTCAGATACAGTATTAGGGACAACTAAGGTCTACATAAAGGAGACTTCAGATACAGTATTAGGGACAACTAAGGTCTATATAAAAGAGACTTCAGATACAGTATTAGGGGACCACTAAGGTCTACATAAGAGACTTCAGATACAGTATTAGGGACCACTAAGGTCTACATAAGAGACTTCAGATACAGTATTAGGGACCACTAAGGTCTACATAAAAGAGACTTCAGATACAGTATTAGGGGACCACTAAGGTCTATATAAAAGAGACTTCAGATACAGTATTAGGGACCACTAAGGTCTACATAAAAGAGACTTCAGATACAGTATTAGGGACCACTAAGGTCTACATAAAAGAGACTTCAGATAAAGTATTAGGGGTCACTAAGGTCTATATAAAGAGACTTCAGATACAGTATTAGGGGACCACTAAGGTCTATATAAAAGAGACTTCAGAAACAGTATTAGGGGACCACTAAGGTCTATATAAAGGAGACTTCAGATACAGTATTAGGGGTCACTAAGGTCTATATAAAAGAGACTTCAGATACAGTATTAGGGGACCACTAAGGTCTATATAAAAGAGACTTCAGATACAGTATTAGGGGACCACTAAGGTCTATATAAAGAGACTTCAGATACAGTATTAGGGACCACTAAGGTCTATATAAAAGAGACTTCAGATACAGTATTAGGGGACCACTAAGGTTTATATAAAAGCATCCAAAGTGTACCATATCATGGGCCCTTTAAAGGCGGAAAAGCCCCAAAAAATAATATTTAAAATACACTTCATTCAAAGTTGACAAAAATGCCAACCATCACAACTCTAGTTTTGATTGAAATCAACACACAGTTTCCTGATTTACATGTTAACATATGTTGCCTGTATTCATGCTAAAAGTAAAAGTAAGAGCTGTTTCTGGTTAAACAGAAAGCTCGTTCTCTGTAGAGATCCTTTCAATAATGTTGTCAGACACCTAGAATATTAATCTGAGCCTGTCAGCGGCAGGAACAGAACTTTTACCGGACCAAATTACCAACGCACATTTGCCCCACACATTGCAGCCCGGTCTTTGGTCGCTGGTTGCAGACTTAATAGTGGACCAATTTCAAAGATTGTTGTTTCTATCAGTCACTTACACACATACAACATAGGAAAATAGGGTCCAGATTGAAAACCCCCCAAACTAACCCTTTAAAGAATAATCCATTTCCATCTGTCTCTCTCTAGTAGACATTACAGTACAAGCTGTGACGTCTTGTACTTGTACTTGTACTGTCTGAGCATGTGTATCGGTCGTATCAAAGAAAATGGAGGTGCCGTGCCCGCTTCTGTGAACAAATAATTAAAGCAGGCTCAAAGGCTCACATTGAAGTTCTTGTCCAGATATTTACCAAATGACCAAATTACTGCAGCCAGTTAACGATGAAAGAAGAAGCGAGCAACTGAAACTTTAACGTTCCTTATTGTCGTACTTTCATGGGTGAGAGATTCGAACAATTAAGCTCAGAGAAACAACACAAGTTTAGAAATCTGCACACCAACACACAGTCAGTCATAAGTAGAAACAAGCATGCAGGCACATGCACAAACACGACTCCACAGCTCCCAGGCTTTGTGGCTTAGAGGGATTAAGAAGTTGTGACGACTCTGAATGCCTCCACTTAAAACAGGCCTCAACTTTGTGTTTGTGTTTTAACACAATAACACAAAATCGTGCAGTGGAAATATCGCGCAAAAAGGCCGACCAGATCACATCATTGTCACGTCTGGAGACATATGAACATGGTAAGATTTGACAAATACATTGCATTTGTACATTGAAATCTCATTTGGAAGTGCTTACATGAACCCACAAAATGTGCCGCCCATTAAGCTAAAAGAAATACAAAATAAAATAATAAGCTTTTTAAAATTGGAGGAACTTTCCATAAGATGATCTCTCAATGCAAATCAAACCAGCTGTTAGGCTAACTGATATAAAACCATGCCTATCTCTAGGTATGGTGATGTGTATGTGATGATGTGGGGGGGGGCAAGGTATTATATCAGTATGCAAAGTATCCTGATATAATATAACTCCGTCTCCATATTTAAGAGTAGGCTTAAGACTTTCCTTTTTGATAAAGTTTATAGTTAGGGCATAGAATTGAATGTTGTTAGGGAGTGAGGGGTCGCAGCGTCCGCCTAACCCGGCCCACCTGCTTCTCGTCATAGCTGTCAGATCTATCTATCGTATAATCAAGAATATAATAAAACTAAAGGGAGACTTGGCATACAGCCCGATCCGGTTGGGGAGAGTTCTAGCCGGACCAGGCTCCTCTCTTTACCCTGTCTCTCCTAGTTATGGGGTAATAGTTTTAGACAGCTGGGGGACTTCCTTCAACACACTGAGCTCCTCTCTCCGCTATCTATCTTTCCATTTATGTGCATCCATGTCCCAGAAATGCTAGTTCTAACCTAGCTCTGGGGAGTCATTCCCCGGAGTCCTTATGTTCTTTTTTCCCCAGAATGTTCCCTTGGATCAGAGAGGCTCCAAAATCATGGTAGCGGCTGTCGCCTTGGTCCCGCTACACGTTCTGCGATGCCATGTTCATATTGCTACACTCTGCGGTGCCCAGCTACGTCCTACTACGTCCTGCTACGTCCTGCTACGCCCAGCTACGTCCTGCTACGCCCAGCTACGTCCTGCTACGTCCTGCTACGTCCTGCTATGTCCTGCTACATCCTGCTACGTCCTGCTACGTCCTGCTACATCCTGCTACGTCCTGCTACGTCCTGCTACGTCCTGCT
>NC_048422.1:23797842-23802159 GCF_013103735.1 Etheostoma cragini | reverse complement strand
ACAAGATCGGAAAAAACTAAATGTGCAACTGTTTAAATATAAGTATGCTAAAAAAATGTAAATGAACCAATCGTTCCGTATCGTATACTTATGCCCCCTGTATTTTAACATAGGGGGTGTATACTTATGCCCCTGTATTTTAACATAGGGGGGTGTATACTTATGTCCCTGTATTTTAACATAGGGGGGTGTATACTAATGCCCCTGTATTTTAACATAGGGGGGTGTATACTTATGCCCCTGTATTTTAACATAGGGGGGTGTATACTTATGCCCCTGTATTTTAACATAGGGGGTGTATACTTATGCCCCTGTATTTTAAGAAAAATCATTTAATTATTTATGATGCATTATTCATTCACAAATACAATTGGTGTCCTTAAAGGTTGGATTTTTCCTATCTGTTTAAATACATTTTTGTATTCCTCTTTTTAGTCCACTTTAGCACGGGTGTGTAAACTTATGCAAGCCACTGAATAAATAGAGAGGGATATTTCACGTCATGCCATCTGTTATCTGTGCACACAACCTAAATAATCGTTATTCTCCCAAAGGCAACAGGATATTAGCCGGTTATAAATCTATAAGAGTTCACAGGGTGACCGTGTAAAGGCACAGCTGGATATGTTTAATAAGCAGATATTAAAAGGGGAATTAACCCCTAATGATGCTAGGGCCCCTTCCAAAAAGCTTTTAGTAGCTTATTTGGGGTTTTCCCATTTCACACGGTCCACATATGATCATTGTCATTTTTCAATTCAACTTAATATTTAAATTATCACTTCATGACAAGAGTTATCTCGAGACACTTTACAGATAGAGCAGGTCTAGACCTCTCTATAATCTACAGATAGAGCAGGTCTAGACCACTCTATAATTTACAGATAGAGCAGGTCTAGACCACTCTATAATTTACAGATAGAGCAGGTCTAGACCACTCTATAATTTACAGATAGAGCAGGTCTAGACCTCTCTATAATTTACAGATAGAGCAGGTCTGGACCCCTCTATAATTTACAGATAGAGCAGGTCTAGACCTCTCTATAATTTACAGATAGAGCAGGTCTAGACCTCTCTATAATTTACAGATAGAGCAGGTCTAGACCACTCTATAATTTACAGATAGAGCAGGTCTAGACCACTCTATAATTTACAGATAGAGCAGGTCTAGACCACTCTATAATTTACAGATAGAGCAGGTCTAGACCTCTCTATAATTTACAGATAGAGCAGGTCTGGACCCCTCTATAATTTACAGATAGAGCAGGTCTGGACCCCTCTATAATTTACAGATAGAGCAGTTCTAGACCTCTCTATAATTTACAGATAGAGCAGGTCTGGACCCCTCTATAATTTACAGATAGAGCAGGTCTAGACCACTCTATAATTTACAGATAGAGCAGGTCTAGACCCCTCTATAATTTACAGATAGAGCAGGTCTAGACCTCTCTATAATTTTCAGACCCAACAGTTCTAGTAGTTCCCTTCGACCTTCTGAAATTGTGTTTAACGATACGATGAAGACGTGTGAAATATACATAACGAATAAACGAATGGGGCTTTTCATTTTGACAAAAAGTCATAATCCCGATTACTCAATGTCATAGTGATGTCATAGTGATGTCATAGTGATGTCATTGGGGTTATCTCAGCCACTGAAGCAACCTGGCCACCATACACACACACACACACACACACACACACACACACACACACACACACACACACACACACACATTTAATATTGAAACCTAACAGTTACCTGGTCTGTGCTTGGTGTGTCCGAAATATCATTCATGCTCCGGCTCTGGGCTTGATCTGCAAACGAAGCACACACACTTTGTATTTGATTTTTTTTAAACACACATTTCGCCATCCTAGGTTTAAAAAACAGGTTTCTCAGTGAGGTCGTTCTTTAATAGCCGAGTAAAACAAAATGTCATATTCATCCAATTAAAAGGGATATAAGTGTGCAATGTGTGCCAAAATTCATGACACGTTCTTTCTTTGGGGGATTGTATGTTAATGACTCATTTCCCCCTTTTTTAGTTTTTCTTGGTCTTTCTCAAGGCAGATTTGGGAACAAATGAAATTGGACAAAGAGAAAGAAAGAACATACCACACATAGCCTTCCCTAATCCTTTTCACCCAGTTAGATTCACGAAATAAATGAGCCCACACACAATATGACCCTAATCTCTAAAGTAAACGTGCAATATGGCCAACACATCGTATTCACAGTGAGTAGTTACACACGCTAAGCCTTGAAGTCATGCAGCAGCAGGGAGATAGCTGGGATCAGTGTATTTACTGGATGTGTGTTAAAAAGAAGAGAATAAGCAGAAAAGTTAAGGAAGTTAGATAGTTTGACATTTAGGTTATTAGCTGCAAATGTTGAGTGTGTATCGGTGGTGGAAGAAGTACTCAGAGGACAATGCTAAAATACTCCATGTTAAAGTCCTGCACTTCAAAGTATACATTCAGTGTTTCTTGCCAAAACAAATTGTGAGTGTGATAAAGTCCCAAAAGAATGTGTTGACGGCTTTATTTCCTTCTTTTAAAATAATCCCAAAGCAGATTATGTTTGTGTGTAAATTTTTCTTCACTGCCTTTGTTGGGTTGCGTACATACTGTATATATACGTGTGTGTGTGTGTGTGTGTGTGTGTGTGTGTCTCTCTGTGTGCCTGATCGCGTGTCTCGTTGTGAGAAGTCAAGACACAGCCAGAATCACCATGAACCTGGGTGTTTTATTTTGAAATGTGTTTTATTTTGGTAACGTGTCCGGCTGCCCGGTGGTCTTCCTGTTAGTGGTTAACCTGCCTGGCTTGACACGTACGCTCGCGTCTTGCCCCAAGAAGTAGAGGAGACGGCAAAACTATCTCAGCCCAAGGTTATTAGTTCTGGGAGGTGGGTCAGTCCCAAGGGGGACGGATGAGACCATAAGAAGCTGGATCAGACTAGTTTAATGATAGACTGACAGACTCCTGTTTGAAATTCAATGTTTGAACATTTTTTTCAACATCAGAGCATGTAAACCTATTCTAGGAGACCCCAAGAGTACATATATGATGCTGACAATGAGTATGCAGTATCAGGGGCTCTTTAAAATACTATTTTCTTTTTTTGCAGCGAGCGGTGAGTGATGACGATAGGTGGAATATTTAGGCATGTAGGTTTTCAACTGTATTTCCTCTTTTCTAAGGATCTTCCACAGAAGTTTGAGACAACTCGATCCCACAGCTGTGTGTGTGTGTGTGTGTGTGTGTGTGTGTGTGTGTGTGTGTGTGTGTGTGTGTGTGTGTGCGTGCGTGTGTGTGTGCGTGCGTGTGTGTGTGCGCGTGTGTGTGTACCCACGTTTAGCTTCCTTGTTGAATAATTGAATAAAGCTGCACTTAATCTAAATGTATTGGACTCGTCATGTGTGCCGTCTCCTCCATCACTTCTGGTCATGATTCCCAGAAACCACCCAGATATCAGAGTGTACTTAAAAATAGGAACTTTGTCTGTGTGCGTGTGTGTGTGTGTGTGTGTGTTTGTGTGTGTGTGTGTGTGTATGTGTGTGTGTGTGTGTGTGTGTCCAGACTCACGCAGGCGGCTAAGACTGCTGGTCTGCCGAGAGTGTAGGTCTTCTGTGGAGCGGTGGATCCCAGAAGCTGAGTTAGTGCTATGTTTCAGATTAACCTGAGGACTGCGGTCTGACCGAGCGGCGGCAGCAGCAGGCGTGAAAACCATGAGCACAGAAGAGATGATTTTTACGAGCAAAGGTGCGATCATCGTGGCAGAAAACAAAGGGTTTGATTAGAAAGATAAGATTGATTTTGGGGAGTAAATACAAACTCACTGGATGCGGCGCTGGAGGACTTCCCGATGTCGGCCAGCGAGCGGTGGATGGGCTTCTTGGTCTGGTGACGGTGTTTCCTCAGCAGCACGAAGCTGATCTTCTCCTTCAGGTCCGGGTGGACGAGACCGTCGGCTATCTGCCGATCCACGATCTCGTCTGGAGTCAGGGGTTAGAGGCCGGGGTCAATTCATGGACACGTGCAGTAAAGGGGGTTTTGCAGGGGTTGAACTAGGGATGTAGCCTGGAAATCCAGACCCACATCCAATAGATTAAGGATCCGGAATCCAGTCCTGAAAGTCTCCCGTCTCGAAGGGCGGCACCAAGCGTAATAACTGTCTTTTGAGTATATTTTGCGATATGTTGCACGGTTTAGACCTGCTCTTTATGGAAAAATCAGGGAGATAAATAACATCCCAGAGTCCTGGTCTAGACCGGCTCTTTATGGAAAGACCTGGGAGATAAATAACATCCCAG
>NC_048422.1:23795094-23797742 GCF_013103735.1 Etheostoma cragini | reverse complement strand
TGTTTGTGTCTGCATGCATGTGTGTGTGTGTGTGTGTCTGTGTGTGTGTGTGTGTGTGTGTGTATGTGTGTGCATGTGTGTGTGTGTGCGGCCTTGGTTTGTTCCTCTTGTGATCCAAAAGCTACGGGGAAAAAAAAGCCAATAAAGCAAAGAACTCATAGATCTGAACAGTTTTTAGCGTCACACTGGACTCACACACACACACACACACACACACACACACACACACACACAACCTCAATCAACACGTACGCTCGGGGAGGGAACAATTATGTAATCTGTGTTAACTGCAGCACGGTGAATAACTGTAACACAACACAATGTTCCACAAACACTTTCCACTACACCTCAGCCCGGTCACATGTCACCTCGGGATCTTTATAAACACCGCTCATGTTCCCAGGTTGTCAAGTCATCTTTATTTCTATTATTATAGTCTATAAATATTACAGAGGGACAGAGGTATACGGGTCAAACCCGTACACGTATTCTCTGTTGAGTCCTAACTGTGTTATTTTATCTGTGTTCCTGTAAATAAAAACACTAAATATTGCTCTTTCTTACAGTAAATAAATGGCAGCGATTGACGAGGACAGTGTCTCACTGCGGTGTGTTACTCATCAGTTGCCGCCGTTTGTCTACTTTGAATTTCACGATAAGATCAGAGGAAAAAATCTGTGAAATAACCCGAAAAAGATCGGGCATCTCATTAGCTGGACCGCAATTATAAACTAAAATGTTGTTATGTAGCTCCAGTTAGGCTTAAGACAAGTTCTTAGAAATCTTCGGAAAATGCTACGAAAACTATTCAAAACATCGCAAAAAAACGCCTAACAGCCAGAACAGACCATAGCAGCGTAGCACAGCTAGTGTTATTGTTATTATTATTATTATTATTATTATTATTATTATTTTATTATTTATTATTATTTATTATTATTGTTATTATTATTATTATTATTATTAATTGTTATTATTGTTATTATTATTATTATTATTATTATTATTATTTTATTATTTATTATTATTTATTATTATTTATTATTATTATTATTATTATTATTATTGTTATTGTTATTATTTTTATTATTATTATTATTATTATTATTTATTATTATTTATTTTTATTTATTATTATTATTATTATTATTATTGTTATTATTTTTATTATTATTATTATTATTATTATTATTATTATTTTTGCACCCCTGTTATCCAATCTGTGCGTTCCGATTGGGCAGTGGTGGCCTGAAGGTGTGGACCAGGAGGTCGCGGGTTCAATCCCCAGACCGGCAGGATAACATCTGTGTGGGGGGGGAGTGAAGGAGCAGCGCTCGCCCCTCCCTCATCCCCAGCAGTAAGGTGCCCTTGAGCAAGGCACTCGACCGCCAACCACTCTAGTAGAGCTGCTCAGTGGCAGCAGATCTGACTGTGGTTGTACTAGGAAGGTTCCAGCTAGGAATCTGGAACTGATCCTGCAAAAGTGAGGCTTCCCAAATAAAGGTACAAAAAAGAAGAGATATATATATATATATATATATATATATATATATATATATATATATATATATATATATATATATATACTGTAGATTGGAATGATGGAACTTTCCATAAAATCATCTCTTAATGCAGATACTAGCTCATCAAAAAGCTGCAGCATGGGCGCCTGGTTAGCTCCCCTTTTATATATGGAGTTTACTCCTCAACCCAACGGCCGCGGGTTCGATTCCGACCCGCGGACCTTTGCTGCGTGACATCCCCCCCTCCCTCTCTCTCTCCCCTTTCCAGTCCAAGCCGTCCTATCCACATAAAGGCCTAAAATGCCCCAAAAAACATCTAAAAGTTTTTGTTTAAAGCTGCGACATGTCGTTGGTTGACAGAAAAACAGCAGCAGGAAACTGCACTGTTTGTTGTTGTTTTTGCCTTTTATGTTTAATTTAAAGTTCAACTTGGTCAATTAAAGAGGGTCGGGGAAGATTTCCTTTGAATTGTTTCAAATTCAACGAGCAGTTTGTTGGATTTTAGCAGAATACAAAAAAAATAGCAGCAGATAAGCGCAACTTAGTCCACTTTGGTATCTTTTCATAGAATATTGTTACAATATTCAACATTATCGTATATTTTCCTTATACCGTGCAGCCCGACTCTATATCCAGGTCCTACCCCCCTCATTCCCTTGTTACCTATTTGGGAGCCAGGTAGAGTCCAGCGCGAGGCCATAATCGAAGGAAAAGCCACCCCGGCGTCCTGCATGCTCCCTGGATCCTCAGACCAGAGGTAAGACCCAAAGGGAACAGGAGAGAGATCCTCAGGGTTTGCTTTGGGGGTCTAGCTTCCTGTCCTCTCGTTGAGGGCGAGTATCCTTAGCTCGCCACCATGAGGGGGGCGAAGTTAAAAACACTCTGGCTCCTTCTCGCATAAGTCCTGTATTTGCTTCTTTTCTGCGCTCTCTCAGCTGACGTGTCGGTCTAAGTTGTAGAAACCTGCGCCATTCGACCAGAGAGGAGAAACTAGCAGGTCTCCTCTAAGCTGGGGCAGAAATCCACTGAAATCTCCACAGCAGCAAAGAGCCAGAGGCTTTAAGAGGGTTGACACACACCACAGGGCCCTCGAGTACTCTCCTCCAAGAAGCCCGTGCACACACG
>NC_048422.1:23793932-23794994 GCF_013103735.1 Etheostoma cragini | reverse complement strand
ACACACACACGCACACACACACACACACACACACACGCACACACACACACACACACACACACACACACACACACACACTCACTCTTAATGCAGGTGGTATAATATATAAGAGCATAGGTCAAACCCCAAAGAACCAAAAAGGTGTTGACGTGTGTTTCATTTTTTCCCTTAAAAGGTCCCATATCACGGCTCATGTACTTATATATATTCATATTTTGAGTTTCTCTATAACTTTTAGCGCCTGTCTCTTTAAGAAGACCCCCTACAATCAGAGAAGTTTCACTTTTCTTTCATAAAAACTGACTCAAACCGATTAATCACTTATCAAAATAGTTGATGAATGATCTAAAGGACTTATCAATGAACTGATTCCTCTTTGCAGCTCTTACTGTCATACTTTATGGCAATCTATGTAAATAGTTGTTGAGATATTTAACTAAAAACCACAAACACCAGCCTCATAGTGACGTTAGAGGTAAAGTTAGAGGATCCTCAAAGTCAGCAGGATTCCTTAGTCATGTTTCCATCAACGGATTTTGAAGTATCGCATTTGAAAATGTTGATAGAAACAGCAAAACTAAAAAAAAAAATGTTTTTTTGAGTTTTAAAAAAAAGAGTTCCTGCACAAAATTGGGAGATAGCTTCGCCGAATAAGTTGCGAGCATGTAAGTCACACGTAGGCTCGATTAATCAATGTAAAATCGCGATCTCGATTCACCCCGATCACGATAAGATTTTTCAATAATTTTGAATTTCTTTTTTCTTTGATTCTCATTTAAGCTTTCTGTTGTCTTCACGTCATAGTTGAAAATAAACAATTTAGTTGACGCTTTTTAATCAATGTTTTTAAATTTTTCTTACGTTTTTGTCCCTTTTTTGACACTTTTTTACTTTATTTTAGTCATTTTGACGATTAACACTACTTAACACTAACTTATACAACATGAGGACAACATGAGGACAACATGAGGACAACATGAGGGCACATGAGGACAACATGGGGACAACATGAGGACAACATGGGGACAACATGAGGACAACATGAGGACAACATGAGGGCAA
>NC_048422.1:23791685-23793832 GCF_013103735.1 Etheostoma cragini | reverse complement strand
CCCCCCCCCCCGCTGGGTCGGTACAGAAGAGTAATGGGGACTCTCTGATGAGACAGGGCTGTGTCTAATGTCTGGCAGACCAACAAGCTTCTCCAGGGCTGTGTCTAATGTCTGGCAGACTAAAATTTGGGGGACCTGACATGCTCGGTTGGAAGGCGGGCACTCCCGGCAGACGGACTCAAACGACCAATCTGATTGGTGGAGAGCAAAACCCAGAAATTAAAGTCTTGTGTTGAAGTTCCCAAAATCTTAATTTTCACTCGAAGATTTTAATTTTCACTGTAAATACATATCAGTTAAAAAAAAAAACAGTTATTGGGTTCATTAACTACCAGAGCCAATATTAGGCATTTTCCAAACTATCGATTCCGATTTTTATAATAACCGATGAATGAATTTCATTTTATTTTATTTTTCAGAATCTTTTCTAATGAGTATTTAAAAAATAAACTAAAAAAATGGACGCTTCAACCATGTTATGCGTGCGGTTTGTCCACCAGAGGGCGACCACCAGAAGACTTTCATATGTTGAGTTTGTATTTTTATACAATTTATTCATCGGAACTTTAATATATTTTGATGTTCGGATGTGACAATAAATCAAATAAGTTTGTTATTAAACTGCATTATCATATTATTTTAAAAAAGGGACTCATAAATGACTACAAATGACTAATGTTGGGGAAATCGGTTCATGTTGTTAACGCGTTTACGGATCTTTAAATTTTTTTTTGTATATATCCGCCGATGTATTTGAATATGGAGTTTTAAAATCACCAAATATTTGTATCGATATCGGCCTTAAAAAAAATCCTTTATCGGTCAGGCTAGATTAACTGCTAATAATCGGTATCGGCCTCTAAAACCCAGTATCGGTCGATCTCTAGCAGCACTAATGGAATGAGGAAGTGACTCCGTCTCCGTGGTTACAGTGTCCCCCGCAGCAGAGCGGCTGCGCCACATCCTGGGGGACGACGACAACACCCCGACACCCACGATCTTCACCGAGATGGACACCCTGCAGAACGAGGGCGGCGAAATAGAGTGGAAAGAGTCGGCAAGGTACACACACGGACACACACGGACACACACGGACACACACGGACACACACGGACACACACGGACACACACACACGGACACACACACGGACACACACACACGGACGTTCTGTACACCCACTGACGTACACACACAGACGTACACACACTGACGCACACATGGACGCACACACACACACGGACGTTCTGTATACCCACAGAGGTACACATGGACGCACACACACGGACGTACACACACTGACGCACACACATGGACGCACACACACGGACGTTCTGTACACCCACTGACGTACACATATACGTACACATATACGTACACACACAGACGCACACATGGACGCACACACACTGACACACACACACATACGTACACACACAAACGTACACACATATACGTACACACACAGACGTACACATGGACGCACACACACTGACACACACACGGACGTACACACACTGACGTACACCCACGGACGAACACACACAGACGCACACATGGACGTACACACACGGACGTACCCACACCGACGTACACACGGACGCACACACACTGACGCACACACACGGACGTACACACACTCGGACGCACACACACGGACACAAACACACGGACAAACACACAAACGCACACACACGAACGCACACACACGGACACACACACGGACGTACACACACGGACACAAACACACACACATGGACATACAGACACGGACGTACACACACGGATTTCCTAACCTTTGTATCGTTTAGGAACCGGTATTGAAGTCGCGGTATTGTTTTCCCCGGTCTCTGCAGGTGGGTGAAGTTTGAGGAGAAGGTGGAGGAGGGCGGAGAGAGATGGAGCAAGCCCCATGTGTCCACGCTGACCCTCCACAGCCTGTTTGAGCTCCGGACCTGTCTGCAGACCGGAAGCATCCTGCTGGACCTGGAGGGCTACTCGCTGCCTCAGATCGTGGGTGAGTCCCGCTGAACTCCTCCACGGCCTCCCCCCAGAAAGCTTGTTAATCCCGGTCTAGACCGGACTCTGGGGTGTTATTTATCTCCCAGGTCTTTCCATAAAGAGCAGGTCTAGACCGGACTCTGGGGT
>NC_048422.1:23790384-23791585 GCF_013103735.1 Etheostoma cragini | reverse complement strand
CCCAGTCCCCTGGCCCCTCCGGCCCCCCAGTCCCCCAGTCCTTCAGCCCCTCGGTCCCTCCGGCCCCCCTGCCCTAGGTGCTTATGAGGGGGAAACGGTTTGGACCGGGAGCCTCAAAGTCCAGCTGCAGGTCTGGTGGGACCCCTGGGATGTCCTCCCGTTGTTCTCCTGGTTTCCAGCTTGGCTGGAGCTGCAGTCTGGTTCCCGAGGGGGAGGGGGTTCCTGACGGGGTTTTCCATTGAGTTTTCCCCTCGTCATCCATCGATCCTCTGTGGCGTCTGGGGGGCACGTGGGTCGCCATGTGTCCCGGCCTTCAGGAGGATTCCCTGCCCGTCACAAACAGAGCCGGCAATATACATTCAAAACATGTTGCGTTACGGTTTATTTCAGACATTAATTTCGGAGATTCAAAGAGAGAACGAGCGTGGTGGCGGTCCTCTTTCTTTCTTTCTTTCTTTCTTTCTCCTCCTGTTTTGTGTGCTTTGTGCACGATACAAAAAGCTTGTATTTATTTATTGTTTATGTGAAATTAATGCCCCTGTGTTAAAGTATATCGGGCATCCACCCAGCTGCTGACGTTGTAAAGACCAAACAATGTGCAGATGAAATGATAATTCAAATATTTGTTAGTTTGAGCCCTAACGGAGTCTATCTTTGGGTTTAAACCGAGCTTTTCTTTCAAGGATTTTCCAATTTTCCCTCAAATTAATACCAAATTTCAGGCGCCCAGATAGCTCAGTTGGTGGAGCGCGCGCCCATGTCCCCCGTCTTCGTTTTTCACCAACGTCCACTTCTCCTCAGAAAGCCTCGTTTGTCTCTTTTGTCTCAGGATGGACCATCATGACTGGCAGCAGGGGAGAAGTAGAGGACACCGACGCAACAACCACAACAACGATGACGATGACGGTGAGAAAACATTTAACCTGCAAGAAAGGGGGGCAGTAGCTCAGTCCCTAGGGGGTTGGGTGAACCGGAGGGTCGCCGGTTCAAGTCCCCGAACGGACTAAAGTACAGAGTGTGGACTGGTAGCTGGAGAGATGCCAGGCCACTGCCAGTTGTTAGGACTAGAAAAGCGCTTTATAAACACAGCCCATTTGCTCTGGAGCAAGGCACCGTACACCCCACTTATTATACAAATGTATTTATTTATTTGATTAGGACAAGGCACGTTAATCAACATTTCTGTGAATGCACCAGTGTT
>NC_048422.1:23783387-23790284 GCF_013103735.1 Etheostoma cragini | reverse complement strand
TTACATATGAGGGTCACGGCAAAGGGTCTGAATACTTATGACCATGTGATATTTCAGTTTTTCTTTTTTAATAAATTCTACAATTTTACAAATTTCTACATTTCTGTTTTTTTCTGTCCAAGATGGGGTGCTGAGTGTACATTACTGAGAAATAAAATGAACTTTTTTGATTTTTGGAAAATGGCTGCAATGAAACAAAGAGTGAAAAATTTAAAGGGGTCTGAATACTTTCCGTACCCACTGTATTATAAATAATATGAATGCCATTGTGTACAGGCTAATATTGAACTAAAATGCAAAGGAATCAGAGCCCGGTTCCTTAAAAATCGGATATTTCGATATATCGGCCGATATTATATTTAAAAAACCAAATCCAGAAATGCGTTACAACCTATGAACTCATATACGACGTTATCGACGTCGTAGTCTACTCCGACGGAGCTCCGCTCTCTGTCAACAGGCAGAGAAGACACATAAACCTGCGATTACGTGCTCTCAGGATCCAAAAACTTGCTACCAAAAGATACAAAAATGTTTCGATACTAGTAGGATCTGAGTATTTCGTTCAGGGCCCAGCCCTACATGCACCAAATGTCTGGAATGAACTCCATAACACCTTAAATCTAGACTCTCTCCCACCTTAAATTACTTTAACAAACCTTTTCCAGTCAGCTCTGACTGACCAGGGTAGCTGCTTCTAACTAGGTGCCCTTTAAGTTGTGTGTCTATATTAGCTGAAGGGCGTTTTCACACAACCATCGTCCGATCCAGACTCTGACCTCTTCTCCCATCCCCCCCCCCCCCACCCCACCCCACCCCCATGCTCCTAGTATTTAGCATTTATTTATTCTCTGGTATGATTAATACGGACTATGTATTGTGGTATGTTGTGTTTGAATGTGCCTGAACACAAAGTTCACTCACAGGAAAAATAAAGTTATTTTGATTAGATCAGATTAGATTAGATTAGATTAGATTAGATTAGATCAGATTAGATTAGATTAGATTAGATTAGATCACATTAGATCAGATTAGATTAGATTAGATTAGATTAGATTAGATTAGATCAGATTAGATTAGATTAGATTAGATCAGATTAGATTAGATTAGATTAGATCAGATTAGATTAGATTAGATTAGATCAGATTAGATTAGATTAGATCAGATTAGATCAGATTAGATTAGATTAGATCAGATTAGATTAGATCAGATTAGATTAGATTAGATTAGATCAGATTAGATTAGATCAGATTAGATTAGATTCATCTTTATTGTCATTACACAGGTACAAGGCAACGAAATGCTGTTCAGGTCTAACAGGAAGTGCAATAGCAGCAGGTGCAGGATATACACTGGTTCCATAAGAGCAGGACATGGATATGTACTGAATAAATATAGAGATGAATACTATTATAAACAGAGTTTTACAGATAGATTTGTCCTATTATTATAGTGTATAGATAACTAGTATTGTGAGCTAAATTTACAGCTGGATATGTACTGAATATAATATACAGGTGGATATGTACTGAATATAATATACAGGTGGATATGTACTGAATATAATATACAGGTGGATATGTACTGAATATAATATACAGGTGGATATTACTATCACAGAGTTTACACTATGAATATACATACAGACGGCTATTACTATAAACAGAATTTTTACAGATAGATATATATATATATATAATAAGTTAAACTGACAATGGATTTAAAGGTAGTACATATAAAGTTTGGGCAGAAGCTATCAGAATTAAAGTGCAGTGGAAAGTAATTTTATATTACAGTTAAAGTACAGTATTGCAGATGTATATGTAAACAGCTGGTCCTGTAAATAAACAGTCGGCAGTGCCAATTGATATTCCAGTCAATGTAAGTAGTGCAAGATACATATTTAAACAGTTGTTACTATAGTAACAGTGAGCGGTGCAGGTGAACATTATAGTGTTGCAGGTAACAAGATGGAGGCAGGTGTGAGGAGGGAGAGGAGAGTCTATCACAGTATGACGGGATCCATCAGATCTCGTTGGTCTTGGTCTCCTGTCCAGATTTCTCTAGTCCACTAAAGGACTGTCCGTGACATGCCTGCGGCGTGTCGTCACCACGTACGTGTGTCGCGTCTCCCTTTTGATTGGTGAGCAGACGGGCGGGGGGGGGGGGGGGGGGGGGGGGGGTGGTCATTTTGGCGGGTAGTCTTTTCCGTGTTAAATAAATGAATGAGCAAATCCCGATTGAGTTATCTTGGTGTTAGTACCAGCAGCAACGACGTCAGCAACACCTGCAAGTGCAGCGACTGTCGGGATGTTTGTTAGTGTTTTCTAATTGACTTTTAATGTCTGACCCAATTTAAATTAAATATCTAATCTCCTCCTCTCCCCACGAGACCTCCAATGTTGAGCAAAGTTGAAATTTTGAGCCAATCAAACGCTTCACTTGATGGATTCTGGTGATTTTTTCTGCAACAAATTCTGCCTCAAGCTATGATGCAGAGGTCTTTATTTATGGAAAGGGAATTATATACTGTTTTTTGGTGCAGGGGGGGTTGCACTGATCAGTTTTTATTTATTAGGGTGGGGGGGGGAGGGGGTGTAACCCCCTAGATCCCCCCCCCCCACTTCTCCCCTGTCAATTATGCCTATGAGTGAAGGATTCTCTTCCTAAAGCTGACTTGGGGGAGTTTTCTAGGCTGATCAATAGATGTCATTTGTGATTGTTTACTAGTCCCTGAAGCCTGATCATTGACTGTGAAGGACAGTCACATGAGTACACACACACACACACAGACACACACACACACACACACACACAAACACACAGTCGTGTCTGGCTATCTTTGTGGGGACCAGTCATTGACATAATGCATTTCCTAGCCCCTAACCCTAACCTTAACCATCAAACCTAAATGCCTAACCTTAACCCTCACCCTAACCCTAACCATAACCATCAAACCTAAATGCCTAACCTTAACCCTCACCCTAACCTTAACCATCAAACCTAAATGCCTAACCTTAACCCTAACCCTAACCTTAACCATAACCTAACTCTAACCCTACTCCTAAAACCAAGTCTTATTCCTCCAACAGCCCTTTAACGTTAAGGGGACCAGCATTTTGTCCCCACAAAGCTGTCAGGTCCCCATAAGTATACTGTTTTCACAGTTTTTGGTCCCCACAAATGTAGTTAAACATGGTACACACTCACACACACACACACACACACACACACACACACACACACACACACACACACAGCATGCAGAGACCTGGTCCTCAGGTCAGCTAGCTAGACACCGAGGCTCCGTCCGGCGCTTAGCCCCGCCCACAATGATTGGTGATGATTGATTTAAAGAAATGCCGATAATCCAGAGCACGGTTTTCTCCCCATGCAGGAATAATGTGTGGACTAACCAGACTAGAGCCCGACCAATAAAGGATTTGTAAGGCCAATACCGATACAAATATTTGATTATTTGGAAATCTATATATATATATATATATATATATATATATATATATTAAATAAAAACAAATCCAGAAACGCGTAGCAAAACATAAACAGATTCCCCTAACATTAGTTATTTGTAGTTATTTATGAGTTCTCACTAAATTAACATGACAATAATTTGTAGTGCTTTGTAAGGTGGTCTATTACTGGACAAACTCCACCTATAGTGCGCTGACCCTGCACCGTTTTCTCTGGCCAAGCCCAACCACGCCCCGTGGTTACACGCCCCGTGGTTACGCGCCCCGTGGTAACACGCCCCGTGGTCGCACGCCCCGTGGTCGCACGCCCCGTGGTCGCACGCCCCGTGGTCGCACGCCCCGTGGTCGCACGCCCCGTGGTAACACGCCCCGTGGTCGCACGCCCCGTGGTAACACGCCCCGTGGTCACACGCCCCGTGGTCGCACGCCCCGAGGTAGCACGCCCCGTGGTAACACGCCCCGTGGTAACACGCCCCGTGGTAGCACGCCCCGTGGTCGCACGCCCCGTGGTAGCACGCCCCGTGGTCACACGCCCCGTGGTAACACGCCCCTGGGTCACACGCCCCGTGGTAACACGCCCCGTGGTCGCACGCCCCGTGGTCACACGCCCCGTGGTAACACGCCCCGTGGTCACACGCCCCGTGGTCACACGCCCCGTGGTAACACGCCCCGTGCACACGCACGTAAAAGGGGAACAACAAGCAATCACTGGGTCCGGCCCCAGGCACGGGGGATTTGCATTGGAACGAGGTCAAAAATCTGCTTGTTCAATAGCACTTACAGCAACATGAAAACTTAGAAACTGTCTAATTTGAACAGTTGCCGATGAATACAAAGAGCCAACAATCACACAATTATTTTATTATGTTTCCTAGAGAAAAACATTGTTTTTACTCCATTGGCTAAGCCCTTATCTCAAAGAGTGGATGCTTTTAAAATATACTCATTCCCATACTACACACACACACACACACACACACACACACACTACAGTGCACTAAAAGTCACGTAAACTCCATTCTCACAAGCTAATTATGGCAAAACTACACGGTCTCCATCAATTAAATTAAGTTGTCACTAAAGCAGTTTTCCTGAATCAAGAGATATTTGGATACCGAGAGAGCTTTTAAGTAAAATGATCTCAGACCAATGACAGATTTCCTATTGTTTATGTAAACATGAGATAGTTGTTTTACAGTGCATCTATTCATATTCATGCAGTTGGAGACTTAGGAGGACAAATACGCTCTGCTCAATCCATCTGCACACCTTCCTCGAGCGAGTACAACCTCTAATAATTCTACTTTCATATCAATCTGATTCAGTAGTTCAACTAAGCAAAATGCTAAATGTGAAAGAAAACATCTTCTCATGCCAGATTACAGTAAACCGGACGTGCTCCAAATCAATGTAAAACAAGAATAAAACAAAAAACCAGACACGTCAAACTGACATCGTAATAAGAGTAATGTGAAATGTTTCGGCCTTACCTGACGTGGAAGATGAAGCTGAGAAAAACCCAAATCAAGAAGATACTGGAGTATGTTTCTAATGTCAAAGTAAAGTATTCTAAAAAAGCACAAAAAACTCTGAATAGTACAGATTTGAACAATGTTCGGTTTCTGTGGAGCGAAACACCGACAAACTGCCCTCGGTGACTGTAGAGACAATCTGAGTACTGGGTACTGTGTGTGTGTGTGTGTGTGTGTGTGTGTGTGTGTGTGTGTGTGTGTAGGAAGGCATGAATAAATAGAGATATGTGTGCGCACATGCATGCATACAGCGTGCGTGTGTGTGTGTCAGGGTGATCATGTGTGTGTATCTCTGTGTTTCTGGTTTCTGCATGTGTGTGTGTGTGTGAGAGTGTGTGTGTGTGTGTCAGGGCGACAGTGTGTGTGTGAGAGTTTATGTGTTTGTGTATGTGTGTGTCAGGGCGACAGTGTGTGTGTGTGTGTGTGTGTGTGTGTGTGTGTCAGGGCAACTGTGTGTGTGTGTGTGCGTGTGTGTCAGGGCAACTGTGTGTGTGTGTGTGTGTGTGTGTGTGTGTGTGTGTGTGTGTGTCAGGGCGACTGTGTGTGTGTGTGTGTGTGTGTGTTTGTGCGTGGGTTTGTGTGTGTGTGTGTCAGGGCGACAGTGTGCGTGTGTGCCCGCACATACTTGCATACTGTGTGCATGAGTGCGAGTGCGTTAACTTGTTTTTACATTTTTGTCCCTTTTTTCAATATTTTTTCAATGTTTGTCATTTTTTTGGACATTTTCAACTCTACGTAGGAAGTTATGTTCAATAAACCTCATTTATAGGAAATTATACCTAATGTTTGAGTTAGAAAAGCAGAAATTAGGAATTATTGAGACTAAAATTAAAGGAATGGATGTTGATGATAATCACAGACTGGAATATGTCAACTTTTACTCAATACTATTTCAAAAACACTTCCATTTGTTTTACAATGCTATAAAATTGAATAAGACGCCCCAAAATTAATGAAAGTAGAGATTTGTACTTGGCAAAAAGCGTTGGGGGGAATCAATCATGTTATTTTGGGGAATTAAAAAGAACATTGACACACACACACACACACACAACACACACACACACACACACACACACACACACACACACACACACACACACAAAAAGCAGCCTCATGATCACAATCAATAACTGTCTGTGTATATTTCCATGTGCATGAAACTGTCTGTGAAAACAAATCTCCCTCATGGGACAATATCTATCAATCCATCCATCTATCTATCCATCCATCTATCTATCCATCTATCTATCCATCCATCTATCTATCCATCCATCTATCTATCTATCCATCTATCCATCCATCTCCCTCTATCTCTCGTCATGGTGACCGACTCCCACCTGATCTGTGGTTCCGGGTGTCACCACTAGATGTCTCTGAAGTCTGAAGAACGTCCATGTGACAGCTCCCCCACAGACTGCTGCGTCAGTAAAACCATGAGAACCTGCACAAGCCATCAGACGTGACTTCAGTTAATGTCCATTTTTTTAAGGAATGACAACACTACCTTTATTTATGCCTTTAAAGGGGAAATTCACCTTTTTCCCTCTGCCTATTCTCTCTCTATTGAGCTCCATTGTACCGAATTTGGTTGCAGTTCCACCAGAGTTCCACTGGGGGGTGATCACGGTCTAGTGCAAACTGGATGGGAGTCTATGGAGCTAGAAGGCTAAATGAATGGGAGTCTATGGAGCTAGACGGCTAAATGAATGGGAGTCTATGGAGCTAGACAGCTAAATGAATGTGAGTCTATGGAGCTAGAAAGCTAAATGAATGGGAGTCTATGGAGCTAGACAGCTAAATGAATGGGAGTCTATGGAGCTAGACGGCTAAATGAATGGGAGTCTATGGAGCTAGACTGCTAAATGAATGGG
>NC_048422.1:23779501-23783287 GCF_013103735.1 Etheostoma cragini | reverse complement strand
TCTATAGAGCTAGATGGCTAAATGTATGGGAGTCTATGGAGCTAGACGGCTAATTGAATGGGAGTCTATGGAGCTAGATGGCTAATTGAATGGGATTCTATGGAGCTAGATGGCTCAATTTGTCTTTCGCCTGATTCCCGTTGAGAAATATTAGATTTGATTGTAGTTTTCGCAACTTCAACGTGGATTACAGGGCAAAAGTTGAATGAGTGCGTACTCGCGTACACGCTAGCATTCTGCTAATGAATGCTGATTGGTCAGCGAAGGCCTGATTACAACCACAGATCCCGCTTGATGGCATCCAAAGCGTGTGTGTGTGTGTGTGTGTGTGTGTGTGTGTGTGAATATTTCGGCGTGGTCTTTAAAATGTTAGCAGACCTCTTTCTAGCGAGTGTATCGACAAGGAGAGTCTAACCCGGCAGCTGTGTGGACGATGCCTCGAGAGAACAAAGGACTCAGAGCTCGCCGTGAAGCAGAATCTCCGGACCGTACCAAGTGTTCTAACAACAAATAAATAAATATATAATATATAAACAAATAAATAAATATACAAAACAGAATGTATCATTTATGTTTTGTTATAACTACTTACACTATTATGTTCCCTGTATCTGTCTTTTATTGTCTGTAAAGCGTCCTTGAGTGTTAGAAAGGCGCTGTTAAATAAAATGTATTATTATTATTATTATGTGTACGACGTCATAGAGATCTTAAAAGGCTTTTTAGAACAAAACAAGCCACTTTAAAAAAAAGATCTAACAACCAGCAGGGTGTATTGTCTTAACCTCCCACATTCAAATTACTAGACAAAAAACTATAACCTGAGAAAAGTGGATTTTGAGGGTATATCTCCATAGACTTCCATTCATTCTGCATTGGCCCGTGAGCGCCCTCATATGGACCCAGAGGGGAACTGCAACCAGTTCAGCAGCAGAAGTTTCCAGAGTGAGGAAGTTCTCCCCTTCTTACACATTCTCTGGTTTGGTTATTATTGAAGATAAGATAGAGCGATTATCGGCCCTATATTAGGCATGTTATGTTAAAAACGTTCAAATTAATTAAATAATTGCTTAAAGCATTTAATCAAAGTTTTGTGCTGAAGTTTGTGACGTTCCAAAAATCTTCATTTTGACTTAAAGATTTTCATTTTCACTGTTAATGAAATATCTGTAAATGACTGTGAATGTGAACGAAAGGCTGTTTTTGATTTAACTGTTTCACTGTTTTTAACTTGAATAAAATCAACATCTTTACAAAAGTTGATTAGTAATCGTGTTAAATAATCCTGTAAATATTGACCAAAATAATAGTGATTATGATTATTTTTCAGCCCTAATACAAATTGCAATACTTGGCAAAATGTTGAGGTTTCTGAACTTTTAATTTTAATAATTTAAAGATTTTATCTGTAAGATATTGAGTCAAAGTCATTGTTGAGCTCTATATCTTAGCTGTTGAATGATACTCTCTTACACTCTTAAACTGGAGGGTGCTACTTTTCGGTGAAACACAACTCCTTTCTCCGATTATATTTTCACGCACAGTCGTGACCGTGAACGTGTCACGAGCTAACGTCGCCATCGTTGTAAGCTTTCGCTCACTCACCGTGAAATAACCATCAAAACGTCGAACTTCCGGTCCTCCTTTACCTTCTGGTAAACAACAACATCCCGTTACACACTAACACTGTGCTTGCAAACGTTAATACAAACGTTCAAGTAATAAAAGTCGCTTTTTGTGAACTCTAAACTAGCTAAACTCGCTATTCTTCTTCGTTATTTCTCTCCTCCGTGTTTTCCGTCCGCTGACTATATACCTGCTCTGCACGAGCGCCCCCGGGTGGACATTTAGCAGAACTGCAGCTTTATTTTTAACCGAATAAGAATAACAGTAAAAAAAGAAATATATACACTGAGAGAAACATGTAAAAGGTCAGATGTCTGAGGTTACATACACAGCTATAAAATCATGTGAAGAACACTATATCTTTACTGTAGTAGAACTGCATTCTTACTGTTTTTCAGAAAGTAACAGAGCAATGGAGACAGCACAATCATTAGTATTTAGAGGATGCAGACATCTAGAGTGATGAAGAAAAGTTGCCGCATAATGCTGGAGGGAGGCACTCATACTATTCTTTATTACTGTTATGCACGTTTAGTTTGTGATCCAGTAATCCCATAAATAATAAACAAATAACTGTATTGAAGCAAAATGCTGATTTCTAGTCATTCTTGTTTACCTTATGTAAAAATTGGTACGTTACATTATATCTTTTCTTAAAAGTTCCCATGACATGGTGCTCTTATATAGACCTTAGTGGTCCCTAATACTGTATCTGAAGTCTCTTTATATAGACCTTAGTGGTCCCCTAATACTGTATCTGAAGTCTCTTTATATAGACCTTAGTGGTCCCTAATACTGTATCTGAAGTTTTAACTTTATTAATAAAGCACATTTTAAAAGCAGTTTAGAGGTCAATAAAACATAACTAATTCATTCAATTCAAATAACTTTATTAGACAAGTAGGTATTCGGAGTAGTTGAGACAAGTAAATACACACAATGGCATATGGCATGATAAATAAAGAAGGGCAGCAGTAGCAAGTCCAGTTTTACAGTGTGTTTGTGTGTGTGTGTGTAATGAAAGAAAAAGAAAGAAAGAAAGAAAGAAAGAGAGAGAGAGGGGGGAAAGAGGGAGAGAGAAGAGAGGCAGAATTCTGTTACTGTTCACTGGGCGGGGGGGAGACAAAATGGCTCAAATAAAAATAATAAAAAATATGCAAATAAAAGACAACACACACGTTTTAACTAAAAAGATAAAAAGAGAAATCATCACATGAAAATAAATCTGTAACGTGAAATTAATACGCAGCGGAGAGGAAGAAGGATTTCTTCTCCTTTGTCAGGAGTCGGCTTTAATTTCCCTCCAGTGTTGGTATCTGTTCATCTCCTTCTTCTTCTCCTTCTCCTCTTCACACACACACATGCACACACACGCACACAAACACACACACACACACGCGCACATGCACAAACACACGCACACAAACACACACCTCCATGCGTCCCGCGGTGCTGTTAATGGATAAACCAATCTGCATATCACATAGATCCTGTTAGTCATTATCATTTGTTTGAAGACTCTTCTAGGATAACTGACTGAATGTGACCAAGACAATGTGTGTTTGTGTGTGTGTGTGTGTGTGAGAGACACACACACACACACACACACACACACACACACACACACACACAGACACACACACACTTTCCTATCTGATACAATATGTGGAGCGGGGATCAAGACCTCGGGGCAAAGGAAGCTGATTCAACTTGCTTTTCTTCACACACACACACACTCACACACACACATACACACACACACACACACACACACACACACACACACACACAAGGACAAACACACACAGACAGACATACAGACACAGACACTCCCTCAAACACACACAGACACACACACACTCTCTCACACAAACAGACACACACACAGAGGCGCACACACACTTGGTTTCTAAGACAGTAGTACTCCTGATTAACGGCTGTATTTGTGTCACAATTGTCCAAACAACATTTCATATTCTCAGACCTTCTGCTCATTGGTTTTCAGGAATGTTTCTGCAATCGTGAGCAGCTGATTGGTCGCCCGGCTCCAACAACGGGACGTAGCGGGACGCACCGGGACGCAGCGGGACGTAGCGGGACGTAGCGGGACGTAGCAGGACGTAGCGGGACGTAGCGGGACGTAGCGGGACGTAGCAGGAC
>NC_048422.1:23778240-23779401 GCF_013103735.1 Etheostoma cragini | reverse complement strand
GGGGGGGGGGGGGGGGGGGGGGGGCACGTGTTCCCCTTACCCCCCTTTCTTTTTTTAATGGAGTTTGATTTGAAACCCCAGGTGTCTTTGTGTGCAGATAAACAGATCAATTAGAAGGTAGCGATGAGTTGGGCCTCTCTGTGCTCATCTCTTCCTCGTCACTTGTTCAGACATGAGCGTTCCCTACCTGCTCTCTGGGGGCGCATGCAGCAGCCGTCGGGGGGGCAACAGGTGACAAAATCTGATTAAATTCCTGTTTTTTGGTGTGTTTTTCCCCCTCCGGTGGTTTCTTATAACTCCGATCTGATGCGACACAGAGACGGCCAGTTGCAGACGAGCTAAAAGATGAATTCACTCCATTTGGTGCCTGACAGTAGGCCAGGACTCACCAGGTCTCACCAGACCTGAGCAGCCGTGGAAGAAGTATTCAGACCCTTTATACTTTAGTAAAAGTACAAAAACTACACTGTAGATCTGCTCTGTTACGAGTTAACAGCCGTCAATGTGGTGAATGCAGCAAATACAAAATGTAGAATGCCTACAAATCACAGTGCTCTACTTCTCGTAGCTATATTAACCAATTAGAGTCCATCCATCTTCGACCGCTTATCCGGTATCGGGTCGCGGGGGCAGCAGCTCCAGCAGGGGACCCCAAACTTCCCTTTCCCGAGCCACATCAACCAGCTCCGACTGGGGGATCCCGAGGCGTTCCCAGGCCAGGTTGGAGATATAATCTCTCCACCTAGTCCTGGGTCTTCCCCGAGGCCTCCTCCCAGCTGGACGTGCCTGGACCACCTCCCTAGGGAGGCGCCCAGGAGGCATCCTCACCAGATGCCCGAACCACCTCAACTGGCTCCTTTCGACGTGAAGGAGCAGCGGCTCTACTCCGAGCTCCTCTCGGATGACTGAGCTTCTCACCCTATCTCTAAGGGAGACGCCAGCCACCCTCCTGAGGAAACCCATTTCGGCCGCTTGTACCCTGGATCTCGTTCTTTCGGTCATGACCCAGCCTTCATGACCATAGGTGAGGGTAGGAACGAAAATTAGAGTGCGACTAGATATTTAGAAATGGTGTCCGGGTCCGGGTCTGGCTCGGCCACATCAGCGTCACGGAAGGCTTGTATCAGGTGGATGCAGCTGGAGGGGGGGGGGGGGGGGGGG
>NC_048422.1:23775952-23778225 GCF_013103735.1 Etheostoma cragini | reverse complement strand
CAGCAGACGTCGCCCGATACGATATCATCGCGATACTTTCGCCACAATACGATATTATTGCGATTTGAAACATATTGCAATATTCTGCGACATATTGCAATTTATAACCTTTTTTTCCAACTTCAAATTTTTTCCCGATTTCAAATGCCGTCCCCAAAATTTGAAACTTTGTCAACATCTGTTTAGTCTAAAAAGAAACATTTCTTATCATATCACACACACAATGGGTCACATGAAGCGTTTTAAATTTTAAAAAGCTTATCATGTGGGTGGAGAGAGCAGCAACTCAACTACCCGAGCCTTAGGGTCCTTGAACGCAGCATCCCTGTCATTACAGGCGCGCACAAGAGGCCCAATCATATAGCCAAATTAAATTAAATGAACATTACACAACCACAGAACCTCTTGTGTGATTTTGGGGGTTTTGTTCTGTTAGATTGGGCCATTTTTGGTAGGCTTATGTTAATTTAATTTAATTTGGCCACATGATCGGCCCTCTTGTGCGCGCCTGTGTTATCATGCGCTCACCTGTTGACATTTCCGAATCAATTCCTACAGTTCCTAAAATAAACCTTTTCGTCATAGGGCATGGTCGTGGCGGGGCGGCCATTTTGTGCGTTTCCCCATCTGAACAGGAAGTGGGGGTAACTCAAGTGTACATTGTCCAGTTGGCTGGAAACTTTTCATGATTCATAAGCCTCTAACCCCGAGGACATGTACTCGCCAAAATTGACTCAAAGTCAAATCTATCCATGCGTTACTTTAATGAACCACTCAGAGATTTCATCCAATTAACTTCATATTCAATCTGTGTCGTCCAAAGACCTCAATGATGACAGGCTATCAAAGGGAAAACGTTTAGTCAAATGGTTTGGGCGTGGCGGCCATTTTGAGCGTTTATCAAAATGGGGGTCCAAAAGGCAAAGCGGGATTTCCACACATACAATCGTACATGAAGTCATTACTATTAAAAAAATGAGATTTGAACTGTGTCGGGCTCAGGTCTCTATGCTCTGTGGCCTGATCCGCACTCTAGTACGAATGGTTGATGAGAACTAGGGGTCTGGGACCTTTTTGGTCCCTCTTTGGCCCCCCTATGGTCCCTCTTTAGTCCCTTTTTGGTCCAATTCAGCTGCTGATTGAATAGCATTCATGTGCAGTGCGACGTATCAGATTTTCCATTACTTTGGCGTGCGGACGTGCCAGACAGGCCGCGATCTAGTGACCTCAGGACCTTTAAGTCATTGTGCGTCGGGCTCGGGTTTACAGCCAGGGGAGCAGAGCGTCACCTTTGGAGGGTCACCTTTGGATTGGGACGTTTAAATGGACGTCAGTTGTCTGGAATGCATCGAATGTTGAAGCCTGAAATCAATGAAGACGATCGGGACCACGTGCCAGTTTCTAAACTGACGGCACTCTAAGAAATAAATCCTTAAAATGACAGGAAGAGTACCGGCAACTTATTACCCGGACTTTCTACTGTAATTAAAAAACTGAATTTTTCAGTTAAATAACTGTGTCAGCGGTTAAAAAAATGTATAAATAACTGTAAATGTACAGAAACAGACCTGTGGATCACGTACTATCTGTTCATATTTACAGTCATACAGCTGTAAATGTACAGATATTTCTTAGAGTGAGGATGTTGACTGCAGTGGGAAATGTGTGTACAGCTGTCACGCAGGCCTATATGTTCGAGGGATGTACAGAGGCATTGGGAACAGGTTGTTAAAGGACAGAAATGTAGAAAGGTTAACAGGTTAAGATTTTAATGGCGATGCAGTGTGAAGTCCTTTGGCGTAATCTAACATAGATTTCACTTTAGACTTCACACGGTCTGTTCATTTGAAGAGATTCTTTTCTATTTTATTATTTAAGATAAAGTACAGTTTCCCGTAGGTGCGAGAGTAGGTGTGCAGGTATCCCCCCCCCCCCCCTTCCTGCCCTCTCTCGCCCACAACATTCAGATACAATTCATATAATTTAGCCTCTTATAATGTCTCATTCAGCGTGTATTCGTGTTATTATGCAGGCTCCAGGTATGGTCTATAAATAGAAACAGAGAAAGTCATCCCATTAACAAAGGCCTGGGCCAGTATATCATCCGATGGACGCGGAGCAATCCGAGACTAATCCCGCCGCTGAGGGAGTTTATTCCGGATAAATGATGTCTCGTTTCAGGGTCACTCGCAGTGATTTCCAATAACTGATATATCAGCCGAGGACGGGAGTAATCGCTGTGTGTGTGAGGGGGTGAGGGGGGGGGGGGGGGG
>NC_048422.1:23772883-23775836 GCF_013103735.1 Etheostoma cragini | reverse complement strand
CCCCCCCCCCCCCCCACCCTTAACTGAAAGAGAGACGGACATATATTGTGTAAGATAGAGTTGCAAACTTAACTGGTACACAATGGTAAATGTCTTTTTATAGCCAAAGGTTTTTGTTGTTTTTATAGTTATTATAACTGTTATTATTGTTATCTATGTACTGTCTTTTCTCTCTCATACTGTCTTCTTCTTGTTAAAACCGCTGCCGGAAATTTCAATAATATTAATACAAAAGAGAAGTCTAAGTCTAACTGGACCTACAATAACGTATAGGGCGTCCTACAGCCTTCATATACTGTACATATACTTTTTAAGGGCCTACTATGCTTTAGAAATGATTCATTTTTACATTTTAATTTATTTATACATGTTTTAATGTTAAAATGGGGCACAGTAAATCCTTAAACTGTATCCTTGGATCTTTGCTGCAGGCCAGTTAGCCCATCATCAAGGTTGTGCACATAAAAAAATCTTTACTAATCATATGTTGGATTTATGGTAGCCTACTGTATATTTTAAGAGTGGGCGGCCCCCACTACAGCCACTCTGAGGACCCCCTAGGGGTCCCGGACCCCCTGTTGGAGATCTCTGCTCTAGAGAAAAGTTCTCTTTCATTCCCCCTTGAGCCCATGTCCAACAAACTGTCCCTGTACGTCTCTGGTTAAAGAGCCTGAATGTCAACGGATCACGTCGTGCGTTGTGGCGCGGTGATGTCCTCCGGTGCGCGCGGCTTCCCGGTGCGTAAAGACCTCTCCAATGTGCGCGCTGTGCGCTTTTTTTCTCCCTTTTCTAGATTTTCACTTCAGGCGTTGCTCCTTTTCCTCATAAAGAGGAATCCATTCCTGTAAGAAGACACTAGTCTATTTTTAACATCCATCCCGCCGAGCCAACGCGTCGACAGAAACATGGACCCTCTCTACAACGCGACGGATGTTAACGCCACCACCGGGACCAACGGCTCCGGTACCGGCGGCGGAGACGGCTTCAACCAGTTCGTCCAGCCCGCGTGGCAGATCAGTCTCTGGGCTGTGGCTTACTGCAGCATCGTCGCGGTGTCGGTGCTCGGTAACACCGTGGTCGTCTGGATTATTCTGGCGCACAAACGCATGAGGACCGTCACCAACTACTTCCTGGTGAGTAACCGTTCCAAGAAGAAAAATCCAAACGGATTTAGGAAACATTTGGGGGCTTACTTCCTTCTTTTTGTAACCCTTGTGTTGTCTCCCCGTCAAAATTGAAAATCAACACTTTTGTTGATGCTTTTTATCGATGTTTTGAACTTTTTCTTACGTTTTTGTCCCTTTTTTCAACACTTTTGACACTTTTTTCAATGCTTGTCACGTTTGTTGGCGTTTAACACTACGTAACACTAACTTATTAACTTTAGTTTTACAGTTATTTTTGGAATTTCTGATCAATAAACCTCATTTATAGGAAATTATACCTAATGTTTGAGTTAGAAAAGCAGAAATTAGGAATTATTGAGACTAAAATTAAAGGAATGGATGTTGATGATAATCACAGACTGGAATATGTCAACTTTTACTCAATACTATTTCAAAAACACTTCCATTTGTTTTACAATGCTATAAAATTGAACAAGACGCCCCAAAATTAATGAAAGTAGAGATTTGTACTTGGCAAAGAGCGTTGGGTGGAATCAATCATGTTATTTTGGGGAATTAAAAAGAACATTGATATGGGACAACGGGCCATTATGAGGATTACATTATGAGGATTGTCTACTAAAGGTATCATCTGTTTTTTTATGATTATTCAGGTAATGGTACTCGTGAGTAATTCATTTCATCCTTCTATTTGCCAAATGTTATACTCACAAGCAGACATTTTCTAATTAATTTCCCAACTTTGTACCTTTTTCTAATAAAACTCCAGTCCCTTAGATTGGTAAATAAAACATAAACAGTATTAAACGTGTGGAGCTCCCTCGGACTAATAATCAATATGTCTAAATGCACTTCTTTTGATTTATTATCTTACGTCAGTTATAAAATCCCCTCCACAGAAGTTATATGTCTGACTGCAGCCGGTCATTTGGGACTTTATGTGTTTGTGAGGGAGGAAACCACGCGTCGTTAATCTCTGGCTCAACTTCACAAAGGCTTCAATAAGCTGCAGGTCTCTTATGATGATGGTTGCACATAAAACTCAGGAAACCAAGGTGGTGTAAGTGCACGGGAATTGTTCTGTCACGCAGGAGTTATTACAGTCTCTGCTTTACTGAGGAATCTGAGTACTGAGGAATCTGAGTACTGAGGAATCTGAGTACTGAGGAATCTGAGTACTGAGGAATCTGAGTACTGAGGAATCGACTGAATTCTTCTTGTACTTCTGTCACTCCCCGTCTGAGGGACCTGAGGTTCAGTGCTTTGCGATTTGTTAGATTAGATTAGATAATACTTTATTCATCCCACATCGGGGAAATTCCCTTGTTACAGCAGCATTTTCTACAATAAAAGCAACACAAACAAACAAGTAAACACACAAACAGGCGAGCAGAAGGTAGACTGAATGTAAAGTGGCGTCTAATAAAGGTTTTGTAAAGTGCGGTTGCCATAGTACAAAAAACAAATTGCAGTGTAAGTATGTGACGTTAAAATTAAATTGAATTAATTATGTAATTAAATAATAAAGCAAACGTAGGTAACCATAATATAAGTTATATTCACCTGTTACCATCAATAATGAACCAGTCCCCCTTATGGGATTACTGGTAGACCTGCCATGTTCAAGTGGTGTCTGTCTTGTGTATCTATATCTTTTCGTGTTGTGTAGTTGTTGTTGTGTTGTTGTTGTGTAGTTGTTGTTTATGGACCGTGAGTCTGATGATAAAGACCGTGGACGTTTCTCAATCTGTGTTCTTGTGTTCTTGTGTTCTTGTGAAACGTCATGTTTGGTGGCCAAAGTACTGACCCAATACACAAGTTAGCAT
>NC_048422.1:23764240-23772783 GCF_013103735.1 Etheostoma cragini | reverse complement strand
GTATAGAGCAGCATATCTCCACCAGACTCCATGTAAATAATCACTACTTTTAGCGTGTATACAGCAGCATATCTCCACATGTAAATGGGTAAATTAAGAGTTTATTTCAACTAGACAAAAGTGTTGATTGTTGGAACAGTGGAAAGACGAACCAAGACGGCTTGATAGTTTAATTTATTTCTTTTGTCAAACGACTATATCAGTGGAATTTTTATTTTCATAAGCCATGAAACAGTGAAGTTTTAAGGGTAAAGACTGTGACACACTTTGCACCGTCTGTTTGTCACAACACAACAATCATATGTTTTTCCTCCGTATCCTCTCATTGCACAGATACTATGTGTGTGTGACACTGCTGATCTACTTCCTGCCCCTTTGCATTATGGGATGTGCGTACACGATCGTGGGTGTCACCCTCTGGGCGAGTGAGATCCCCGGAGACTCCACTGAACACTACAAAAAACAGATGACTGCCAAACGCAAGGTGAACACACACACACACACACACACACACACCCACACACCCACACCCACACCCACACACACACACACACACACACAAACCTTGTGTCTTCCTATCAAACCCTATCTTTTAATTGAATGGGTTTTAAATCCCCCGCAAAACAATAAAAAGTAAAAAAGATTAATTTAAAGCGGGCGTACGCCCGGTGTGTTTTTGTGGCAGGTGGTGAAGATGTTGATCGTGGTTGTGTGTACGTTCGCCGGCTGCTGGCTGCCGTATCACATCTACTTCTTACTGCACCAGTTCTTCCCCGATTTATTCGAGCAGCGCTACATCCAGCAGGTGTACCTGGCCGTCATGTGGCTGGCCATGAGCTCCACCATGTACAACCCCATCATCTACTACTGCCTCAACAGCAGGTAGGACGCCCGCTAGTAATCTCTCTCTCCCTCTCTCTCTCTCTCTCTCCCCCTCTCTCTGTAGGTAATCTGTATTTGTGTCTGTAATCCTGCCTGCTTAATCCATCCCATTATGAAGTATTTGTCTTCCTCTCGGCAGGTTCAGAGCAGGTTTCCAGCAGGTGTTTTGTTGCTGTGTTCCCACCGGCGCCAAGGAGGAGCTGCAACTCAAATCGCGGCGCTACCAGCACACACAGGTGAGTGCAGGCCTGGAGTCACATCACGGTAGGGGTAGTGTCACCGCCTGAGTGTCGTTTTGAGTCGCGCATGCTCAGATTTAAACAGTTTACGGCATAACTGTCATACTGAAATTTTTGAGATACATGAAATAATAAACTTTTCTCATTACAAACGATAACAGAAGATGGAAATTGTTTCAAAAACGTTGTAGCTATCTATGTTTGATTGGTTGCTAACGTTAGCTCAAAAAGCCCCTCAACTGAGATTCTTTGTTGTGTTGGATTGCTAACTTGTAGCTAAGCTAGCAGTCATTTCAGAAACGTTGTAGCTATCTATGGTTGTGTGATTGCTAACGTTAGCTCAAAACACCAATCAACTGACAGCCTTTGTTGTGTTTGATGCTAGCTTGAAGCTAAGCTAGCTGTCATTTCAGAAACGTTGTAGCTATCTATGGTCCATTTTTACTGTGTTGACATTACAGAAGTCTCTCGTTAGCATCTTATATGCATATATATATCTGCACCCGCCTCACATCGGGGAGCGACAGTAGTCTCACATTGTCCAAACACCATTCCGGGATGGGAGAAAAACATGCTCTGGTTTATTGGTATTTCTTGAAACCAATCACAGTCATGTATTGGATTACCATCACTGACTATTTCTTGTGTATTTTCAGGTGAGCATATACAGAGCTAGTCGGGCGGGGACGGTGGTTTTCAGCTCCAACCACCCAGCAGAAGGGGAGCAAAGGACGTCGGAGCTGCCGTCCTGCTGTCCTCACACCCGGCCTCCTGTGGACGTCAAATCCAACGGCTCAGAGGCACTGACCAAGAGCCCCGATTGCCCCAACAGCCCGTCACAGTAGGGCAAACACCATCAGGTGGCGTGGGAACCAAGTGTGAATGCGTGACGAGGATCCGATCTCACGGTTGCAAGGAGGCAGTCGAGATCAGACGCCGTCGCTTTGGTTAAGTAGGTTCTTTAGCTGTGATGTTCTAACCAGCGGACAAGTGCAGTCTCAGAGGGTAATACTGGCTTGATCTCACTTCACTTCAATTACATCCCCGGTTCCTCCACTTCGCTTCCTCACATCTTAGTGCGTCCCACTGAGGAAGCATGGGAGAGAAAATAGTCCCGTTCGAGAAGAGCCAGGCCTGCGCAAGAATCGGTCGCCGGCGATCGCCGCCCAGTGCATCCCGGTCAGATTTGTGTCCGACGTCATGCACACGTGGTCAACAATGACCTCACGAGATCGAGGCGGCCGCAGGTTACTTTCCACTGGGAAAGCTCTCAGCTGATCTAACAGCTGATTGGTTCAGAATCGACACAACACATTGGCGTTTCACACAGCAAAAACGTATTAATGTTTTTTTTTATATTTGTCTGATTTGAAGACTTATTCTGTACATAATACATGTTGTGTGGCCGATGGTGACGTTTATTAGCTAGAGAGACTAAATCCGTTCAGATTACGGATCATCTTCAGTCTGTGTATTTACATCAGCAACAGCTCGCATGTAGAGCGGTTTACAGCTACTCTGTGGGAATAAAAACAACGGGCTGATGTATCAGCCCATCTCCAACGAGCCATTTTTTTTTTTGGAGGGATGAGACACCCATACAGCGTGAATTCGGAGTTAGCAACGGCTACCAGCTGCACATCTTCCGGGAAGGCTGCTCTAGTGTTTCCTTGCTCATAGCTCCTCGGAGATCCCTCCTCCATCCTCTCTCATAGCTACTTGGAGATCCCTTCTCCATCCTCTCTCATAGCTTCTTGGAGATCCCTTCTCCATTCTCGCTCATAGCTCCTCGGAGATCCATCCTTGCTCATAGCTCCTCGGAGATCCCTCCTCCATCCTCTCTCATAGCTCCTTGGAGATCCCTTCTCCATCCTCTCTCATAGCTCCTTGGAGATCCCTTCTCCATTCTCGCTCATAGCTCCTCGGAGATCCATCCTCGCTCACAGCTCCTTGGAGATCCCTCCTTAATCCTCACTCATAGCTCCTTGGAGATCCCTCCTCCATCCTCACTCATAGCTCCTCAAAGATCCATCCTTGCTCATAGCTCCTTGGAGATCCCTTCTCCATCCTTGCTCATAGTTCCTCGGAGATCCATCCTTGCTCACAGCTACTCAGAGATCCCTCCTCCAGCCTCACTTATAGCTCCTTGGAGATCCGTCCTCCATCCTCGCTTATAGCTCCTTGGAGATCCATCCTCGCTCACAGCTCCTCAGAGATCCCTCCTCCAGCCTCACTTATAGCTCCTTGGAGATCCGTCCTCCATACTCGCTCATAGCTCCTTGGAGATCCATCCTTGCTCACAGCTCCTCGGAGATCCCTCCTCTATCCTCACTCATAGCTCCTCGGAGATCCCTCCTCCATCCTCACTCATAGCTCCTCAAAGATCCATCCTTGCTCCTCAGTGCAGAAATAAGATCTTTAGGACGACCAAAGCGAAGGAGTGCCAGAACAACTTCCGGTTCAACCGAGGAGCGAGGAGATATCAAACAAGAAGAATGAGAATCAGCCACCGTACTGTTTAACTTTTTTATCTTCATCTGACAGCTGAATGCAAGGCTTTCCGAGTTTTTAACATTGTTTTACTTAAGTAAAAGCTCAGAGTACTTCTTCCATCACTGGTGAAGTGTGTGAAATGTTGGACACTGCAGACAGATTGCAAATACTGATAGAAGCAGTCGAAAAACGTCAGTCCAACTCCCAATGGTCACTCAACATGTGCAACCCCCAGCATTCTCTGGATGGTTTTGGAAACGCGTGACCTTCCGCTTCCCTTGGCAACAGTCGAGTCTGTGACGTTGTGTGTGTGATTGGAAATAGAGAGGCAGATTCAGTGTGTGTGTGTGTGTGTGATCCAGCACCTGTTGGACTGGATTAGCCCCTTGTTTTGACAATGTGTTGAGCAGATTTCAATGTGCAGCCGCTGATTCACAGGCCACCCAAATGGACGAGACAGAGAAACGGGAGACACATATCGAGAGACTGAAAGTCATACAGGAGGGGTGTCAAACGCAATTTCACTAAGGGACACACTCAAACGCTCAGACACGTCAAATATCTTAAAACTGCACTGTTGCATGTCTCTTATAGCCTTCTCGCGTATAGTCTGGTCGACATAAAACCCCGACAAAGTAAGCAAAATGTTCCTTGGCTTTCAGGGGATTTAGTAAATAAAGCAAACAATGCATTCCGATTACATTTTTAGGCCTGAATATGGCGTCAGGATTGTGTCATATCTTGCATAATCCTGACATTTTATAAGCATTGCCGATATCACAACAACAGAACAGAAGGGAGAGACTCACACATTCCTTTACTTACAGTGCTATCTTGCACTATATCATTGATAATTGAATTTATTTGATTATTTTTGGGGGCTTTTCCACCTTTAATGGACAGGACAGCTAGGTGAGAGAAGTGGAAGACATGCAAGAAGTTGTCACAGGTCGGACTTGATATATACAGATCTACGTGTGTGTGTGTGTGTCCCTCAATATTAAACCCAAAGTCACACCCTCCGTATCGTTACACCCCCCAACATTAAACCTGAGTGGGTTTATTGAGACCAGAGGAGTAAAACAAGCCTCTGATATAAATCCTCCGTGTATGATGATGATCTGTTATTCTTTCTAGAAAGAAAGAAACAGGGCTCAGCCTAGCTGTTCAATCCCAAACTGTAACCATAAGTACAGTTTGGACAAAGAGACACACTAGACTAAAATGTGTCCCAAATGTGAAGGGACATCTTTAACCACAACCTCCACTTATCTCGCACATTTGGAGCTCATTTATACAACTGACCTTAAAGGCAACACTTCACGTCAGTGCTACTGTCCCAAAAGAAACATCCTTTAACCCTCGTGTTGTCTTCCCTTCAAAATTGAAAATCACCACTTTTGTTGAGGCTTTTCATCATTTTTTACTTTTTCTTATGTTTTTGTCCCTTTTTTCAACACATTTGACCCTTTTTTGACTACGTAACACTAACTTATTAACTTAAGTTATACATTTTTTTTTTGGAATTTATGGTCAATTAACCTCATTTATAGGAAATGATACCTAATGTTTGAGTTAGAAAAGCAGAAATTAGGAGTTATTGAGACTAAAATTAAAGGAATGGATGTTGATGATAATCACAGACTGGAATATGTCAACTTTTACTCAATAATATTTCAAAAACACTTCCATTTGTTTTACAATGCTATAAAATTGAATAAGACGCCCCAAAATTAATGAAAGTAGAGATTTGTACTTGGCAAAGAGCGTTGGGTGGAATCAATCATGTTATTTTGGGGAATTAAAAAGAACATTGATATAGGACAACATGGGGACAACATGAAGACAACATGAGGACAACATGAGGACAACATGGGGACAACATGAGGACAACATGAAGGCAACATGAAGGCAACATGGGGACAACATGAGGACAACATGAGGACAACATGAGGACAACATGAAGGCAACATGGGGACAACATGAGGACAACATGAGGACAACATGAAGACAACATGGGGACAACATGAGGACAACATGGGGACAACATGAAGAAAACATGGGGACAACATGAGGACAACATGAGGACAACATTAGGACAACATGAGGGCAACATGGGGACAACATGGGGACAACATGAGGACAACATGAAGGCAACATGGGGACAACATGAGGACAACATGAGGGATAAATACATTTTAGTTCAGCGATGCCCTGTTGTCTAAACTGTGTTTTTTGGAAAAAATTTAAAGATAACTCTTATAAAACTGTTGTTTTTACTATGAACAATGAGCAATTATTTCTGCTTCTCGGCATGAGTTTCTCTTTATTACAGTTATGTTGTTTTTTTGCACACTAACACTTAAAATGTATTTCTGATTTTGCACGTCTACGTTAGTGTATCTCTGGTTTGAGATAAGCCGTTGTTCTTTACGTGGTTGTTTTTACACATGCATTTTGTATTTCATCGATTTCATTTTTTAAAAACAAGTAAACTAGTTGTTGAAATATGAAAGGTTGTAATGCTTAAAAAAGTGTGTATTATTTCATGTTTTTTCTTAAATTTTCTTAAATTAGTATTTAGATATTTATCTACTCTTGTTGTGTTAATTATTCAGTTTGAACATCTCTTCTGTGCCCATTCATTTGTTTGTCTAATAACTCAGACACTAACATTATAAAAGCATTTGAGAAAATGTGAATGATGTGATATATGGCTCACTATGAAGATATTTGAGATCGTTTTTGGTTTTTAAGTTAAATTCCATTGACTCAAAATGAGTTAACATCGTCTCTCTCACGGCTTGATTAGACATTTTTGGGTCTTTGAAGAAACGTGTGAATATAAACTTCTGTATACAACAAGTTAACATGAGCAGACTTTGACTCGGAGCCTCTGAGGAGACAGAAGATAAAGGCGGCGTGCGGCGCAGATAAAGAGGTCAAATTCCTCCTGCGTTCAAACAATCGCACACTTAGCTCAATGTGTGTGCTCGTGCACAACGCTTCTAACAGCGGACAGGTGAGGGAATCTGAGAGGACAACACGTGGTCACCTAGAAGTAACTAAGTAACTAAGAGAGTAAAGTTACCTTAAAGCCCGCTGATACTCAATCAAAAATCCAAATTAATCACAGTAAATCCCAATTAATCATAGTAAATCACAATTAATCACAGTAAATCACAATTAATCACAGTAAATCGTGAATCACAAAAGGCAAGAAAGGTAAAAATACATCGTAACGTAGTCATGGTGGCTGGACCTGGCCCACAGCCTTTCAGCATAGTCCTGGACCAGATGTGGACCAGGTCCTGAGCCGCCTTTGCAGCCGAGTTGCAGTATTGAAGCCCGGATGATATTAAACCAGGAACGCTCCTCTCAAGTTCCCATTGCAAAACCACGTCTCTAAGTTCAGAAATGCTTCTCAGTTGAAAGAAACGTGCAAGTTAGTGATTATATTAACATACACACATATTGATGTTGGTCAAGAAACATATTCTGATCAAATATAACCAGGATATAGGGAGGATTTCGGATGTTGGACTGTGCCACTGAACTGAAGACAACCTGGGAGACCATGGTGACCACGTGAGTTATGAGGGGAATTTGGGGAACGTTCAAGACGCCCAGAGAAGAAAATAGAGAGCACACATTCATAGAAGGATGTTAAACAAACATTTATTCCCTCTAGGTTTCTCTTCATTCATTCCCTTCTTCACAATAAAGGAGACATTTGACACAAACGTCAGCATTCACGTCCATTTCATGAAATATATTCACACCTTTACAGAAGCCAGCAGTAGTAGTCCGCTCTGCCCGACTCGCTGACAGACAGAGGAGTGTTGGATTCTTTGATCTCTAACATTAAAAACAACAAGTGTTCCCACCTTGATAAAGGCACGTCGGTAGTGAAGTATTCGACAGCAGGCAGTCATCCGTTGTCATCCCTTGTGGTTGATGCAGAAACATTTCTTTGACAGATGAAGTGATGAACTATAAAACTTCCGCTCATCGAACCGGGCGCGGCGCAAACTGAGCGGGAAATAGTGTTTTCTGGGGTAGATTTTGCACAAAAAAGTGGTTTTAAAATGACATCTTAACTTGTTGTGTTTCAAGCCCGACTGCTTCGACACAGAGTTAATGAAGAGAGTTTGTTAAAAGTAAATAAAAAAAATTAAAAAAAAAGTTCTTTGAGTGTCGGACATTAACATTAAAGTCAGAGACAGGTAATAAAAACATGGCATCGCTTGACTTGTGCGCATGACTCATAGAAAATACCAAGCGGAGCACCATGTGTCAGTGTTTCAGTTCAAGATAGTGGCCGAGAGGAAGTCCACAACCCCAGCTGTGTGTGTGTGTGTCTGTGTGTGTGTGTGTGTGTGTGTGTGTGTGTGTGTGTGTGTGTGTGTGTGTGTGTCAGTCTGCATCCTCTTCCAGCAGGGGGTCTTTCTCTGTGCTTGGGTTTCCATCTGATGGGGTGCCACCTTCACGTTCACTTCTCTGTGTCAGGACCGAGAGAGAGAGAGAGAGAGAGAGAGAGAGAGAGAAAGAGAGAAAGAGAGAGAGCGAGAGAGAGAGAGAGAGCGAGAGAGCGAGAGAGAGTTAAGCAAATTCTTACCAAATATAATCATCTCATTTCTAGCAGAAAAAATATCTAACAACATTCAAAATAAGACGCAGTCTCTTAACAAATGACTTGCTTTAGAAGATGCATCTTAAATATCTCATAAAGTGAAAGAGAGTCTTGAACACATCGGCGTTTTGAGTCGTATCTCACATGAAAAAAGGCTTTATTTTTGGGGAATATCATCGGGATGAAATATGGCCACGAAGCAGCTGAAGGCTCTGACTTTTGATTCCAAGTGAAAAACCCTAAAAACTCAAATATAAATTTGGACGCGCTGACGTATCAGTGCTGGTACGTCAGCG
>NC_048422.1:23761504-23764140 GCF_013103735.1 Etheostoma cragini | reverse complement strand
GTGTATACTTATGCCCCTGTATTTTTAACATAGGGGGGTGTATACTTATGCCCCTGTATTTTAACAGTTTTGTTAATTGGGGTTTCATTTACTCAAGAATAATATACATTCTTGGTTATCAAATTGTCAAATAACAGCAAAATGCAACGATTTCTGTCAAATAAGGTAACACGGACATATTGCCTTTACTGCATGTGGACTGATCATTGAGTACACAACACAAATGAGTACATTTATACATGTGTATGCCTTTGTGTGTACACCCACCTGAGTTATTTACGGTACATTTCTCCTTTCTTTCTTGGTAATTCGCACCATAGTCGTTAAAGGAGGCCTAAAAGACGACCACAACGTCTCAAACATCAGCCAATCAGACAGTACAAACTGGTTGGATTTGGGGCATTACGTCGTGAAAACAAGCAGCATTGTGCATTTTAGACTGTGGGTGTGCAGTGAAAGTAGAGTTCATGCAAAGGACTCATTTCTTTCAAGGTATAATCGATTCGTCCATGCAGAGTGTGATTGGTTAGTTCAGCATCTTCTCAACATACACACCGTGAAGTGTTTCGCAGCCCTTTTAAAGGTCAAAATAAGATAAGAGAAGAAAGCCTTTATTTATCCCACAGTGGGGAAATTACGGATTTATTGCGGATTATCATGCAGCAATGCTTCAAATTGACCAACTGAGACTTGTGACGATCATCAACAAATGCTACATGTAGCTGCTAAACACCGATAGCACGTCTTAGCACAACGGAGCAAAGTGCAATAAACACACCTGCCCTTTTTCAGACATTGTGGTAAATCTGAACCGGACGTTGGATGCAGCCATTAAATGTAAAGGACTAAAGGATGTTGTCTTAGTGAAAGGGGGCCGCTGGCCTTACCGGGGGTCCCCGGGAGTCTCTGGACAGTTATGATGTCTACCTGTATTTGTTAAGCTAGGTCTGGGTCCTACCATGGACTT
This sequence comes from Etheostoma cragini, assembly GCF_013103735.1. Taxonomy (NCBI): domain Eukaryota; kingdom Metazoa; phylum Chordata; class Actinopteri; order Perciformes; family Percidae; genus Etheostoma; species Etheostoma cragini. The sequence goes on along the minus strand of NC_048422.1, from coordinate 23,763,173 downwards.
TCCCCCGCATGCATTTACACGTTGTGTAATCAGAGGACCCTACATAGACCACGATGAAGACTCTGGGAGTCAGAGTGTTTATGCAGAGCTTGTATTGATGTTGACTTCATTGATGTAATAAACCTTTTAATAATCAAGAAACCGTGTCAAGCGGATTCCTATCAACTCATCATCCAGCAGATACCACAGCGCCATATTGTCTTCAGTCATTTGAGTCCTTTCTTCATTTCCTATGGATATGAATACTTTACCTATTTATTTTAAAATGTGACAAATTCTCACCTTATGATGATCTCAAACTAGACATCTTTGGTTCCGCTGGTTGGACAGAACAAGTATCATTATTATGTAAGCGTGGACTTTGGGAAACTGTGGTGAGAACTATTTTAAAACGTTATTACAGCTCCGTCCCCGTCCTCGGTCTCTGTGTTGGCGCTCTAACCTGCGGCTGGTTTCTGAGGACTATGATACCTGGTCCTCAGGTCTCTGCAGGGTAAATCCAGACAGCTAGCTAGACTATCTGTCCAATCTGAGGACTATGGTTACCTGGTCCTCAGGTCTCTGCAGGGTGAATCCAGACCGCTAGCTAGACAATCTGTCCAATCTGAGTTTTCTGTTGACGAGTAAAACTACTTCTGAACGTACACGTTCCACCAAAACAACTTCCTTCCTGAGGCTGTTTGGCAGCGGCACCGTGGCTCCGTCCGGCGCTTAGCCCCGCCCACGATGATTGTGATTGGTTTAAAGAAATGCCCATAAACCAGAGCACGCTCCCGTCCTGGAACGCTACGTGTGGACTCTCCAGATCCTCCGCCACAGCGCCGTGGAGGGGGGTCTGGAGAGTCTACGGGACTACGCTGAAGGAGGCTAGCTCAACTTTATAGCTGCTGCAAAACTGAAACTAAATAAATACCCGATATGTGGTTTAGAGTGAATGCTGTGTTGTCTTTTATCCCACTTAACAAGCACCTGAAAGCTGGAAATCTGATGAAGCATGATCCACAACCAGCTGGGACGCAGCCGTTACATAAATCAATTAACCCGCCAAAATTAAAATCAATGGTTTTAACTTTGTCTCTTTTTTCCAACACTTTTGACACTTTTTTCCCCAATATTTGTCACTTTTTTTTACGTTTTCTACACTACGTAACACTAACTTATTAGCTTCAGTTTTACAGTTATTTTTTTGAATTTATGTTCAATAAACTTAATTTATAGGAAATTATACCTAATGTTTGAGTTAGAAAAGCAGAAATTAGGAATTATTGAGACTAAAATTAAAAGAATGGATGTTGATGATAATCACAGACTGGAATATGTCAACTTTTACTCAATACTATTTCAACAACACTTCCATTTGTTTTACAATGCTATAAAATTGAATAAGACGCCCCAAAATTAATGAAAGTAGAGATTTGTACTTGGCAAAGAGCGTTGGGTGGAATCAATCATGTTATTTTGGGGAATTAAAAAGAACATTTATATAGAAAAACGGGTCAATTTGACCCAAAGACAACATGAAGTGGACGGCAACTCTTTCAATTAAGAAGAAATCACTCAAATATACATACAATGATTCGTATTAAAAGACAAAAATCACATCACTCTAAAAAAAATAAAGCGCTAAATTATGTGATTTGGATTATTGAGATTTGGATGATAGAGATTT
>NC_048422.1:23754241-23761404 GCF_013103735.1 Etheostoma cragini | reverse complement strand
TCTGTCAGTGTTGTTAAGGGAACACGTCTCTCTGTCAGTGTTGATAAGGGAACGCGTCGTCCCTCGTCTCTCTGTCAGTGTTGTTAAGGGAACACGTCTCTCTGTCAGTGTTGTTAAGGGAACACGTATCTCTGTCAGTGTTGTTAAGGGAACACTGATATACTGATACTGATACGCCAGGCCATAAAAACACTAGAGCAGTGGTGAGATAAGGTCATGTCAACACCGGCCGATAACACGCTCGTTAACCTGTCCCGTCCGATTCATCGGATTATACAACACGCTGCGTTTCATAACACATAACACAACTGATGACATAACACTCACTCAGCTACTGAACTCGTTTCTTAACTTAATGGGAAACACACTTAATTACTTTCTTTAAAGAAGATAAGATGGACACCACTCTCATATCTGTGCGACCAGGAGGTAGCCTAGCTTAGCACGAAGGCAGGAAACAGTTAGCCTAGCGCCTCTGATGCTCACTGATCAATCCTTTATGGGTCATTATGCAGAAGTGTACCACTCCAAAGTGTTTTATTGCATTTAAAAATCAACACTTTTGTTGTTGTTTTTTAATCATTTTTTTTAAACTTTTTGTCCCTTTTTTTCAATGTTTGTCACTTTTTTTCACATTTTCAACGTTAAGTTATTGACTTTAGTTTCACAGTTATTTTTGGAATGTATGGTCAATAAACCTCATTAATAGGAAATTATACCTAATGTTTGAGTTAGAAAAGCAGAAATTAGGAATTATTGAGACTAAAATTAAAGGAATGGATGTTGATGATAATCACAGACTGGAATATGTCAACTTTTACTCAATACTATTTCAAAAACACTTCCATTTGTTTTACAATGCTATAAAATTGAATAAGACGCCCCAAAATTAATGAAAGTAGAGATTTGTACTTGGCAAAGAGCGTTGGGTGGAATCAATCATGTTATTTTGGGGAATTAAAAAGAACATTGATATAGGACAACATGGGGACAACATGAGGACAAGATGAGGACAAGATGAGGGCAACATGGGGACAACATGTGGGCAACATGGGGGCAACATGAGGGCAACATGAGGACATAAGGGCCACATGAGGACAACATGAGGACAAGATGAGGGCAACATGGAGACAACCCTTGGACAACATGGGGACAACATGGGGACAACATGAGGACATAAGGGCCACATGAGGACAACATGAGGACAACATGGAGACAACCCTTGGACAACATGGGGACAACCTGAGGGTTAAAACTATTTTTTTGGTTGACATAGATCTTTCCCTCTTAGGAAATAGTCCCCAACAAATGCACTACTTCCTTCTGCCTGTTTGATTAAAAGATTACAGTGAGAAAACATTTTAGGAAATTACTGAGAACTTTTATTTTAAATATGTGTAACTTTTAACACATTGTTGGTTTGGGTCTTTTGTGGAGATTTGTTGACGATAAGATAAAACAAATAATTCGGAAAACTGAGCCAAAACTCTGGTTTCTCAAAATTTGGGTCTTGTTTTTTGTAACTTTGTTCATAATTTTCATCATTAATAAGTGTTTACCGGTGTTGCAATAAAAACGCAATCGTCCTTTAATGCAAACTTTTTGAACCTTTTAAGAATATGATTAGGCCGTAACTAATTTAATGCCATGTTTTTGAGGAACTGTGTATTCATAATGCCGTATTAAACTTGAGGAGAACAAGAAATCACCTTTTTACTTTTTCTGTGTGAGCAGAAAACATAAACCAAATCCAAGTTAGACTGATAAAATGTAAGATAAATTAAGATAATTTATCTTAAATATTATAAATCAGTGCACCCTCGGTGTATTTCCCTCCTGCTGCTTTCTCCATCTGTTCATGGGAGAACATGCGTGACCGTGTGACATGCTACATGCAGTTAAAAAACAAGCGTAACGGCACACCAGCAGCCTTCACGCTGTGCAAAAGCCCTACCTTCACTTTATGATGCACCAGGGCGGCGATCACTATGGTAACCAGGCCGAGGGCGATGAAGCCGTACTGCATGTACTCCATCACAGTCGGGAGGATAACCAGGTTTGTGTGGAAGTTCGTAAGGATGGGGCCGTCTATGTAGCCACGCTGAGGAGGAAAGGGAAAGGATACATTCAGGTGCATTACAGGATTATACAACAGCTTCAGTTTTTCACAACTAAAGGGCAAATTCACCAAAGGATACCCTGCACAGCTAGCTAGCTAGATAGCTAGCTAGATAGCTAGCTAGATTGCTAGATAGATAGCCAGCCAGCTAACACTAGCTAGATAGCCAGTTAGATGGATAGATAGCTAGAAAGATAAGCAAAGTTGAAAATAAACAAATTCTCAAAGCAACCCCAAAGGGTGAAATGCGCGCCTTACTGTAGCGTCTCACACTGGAAGAAATCATCTAATTTCTACCCAAAATATCCAATTGTACAAATACTTCACATAAGACACAATCACCTAACATGTAAGATGTCCGTGAGATATTTAAGGACTTGTTTTTCAGGGTTTCTGCAGGTTTCAGCAAGTCAAATTTGAGACTTTTTCCAAGACCATTACAAATTAATTTTAAGTCCTATGTCATATGTATATGTATATAAAAGTACAACGAAATGCATATTATTAAATTATACCTAATGTTTGGGTTAGAAAAGCAGAAATTAGGAATTATTGAGACTAAAATTAAAGGAATGGATGTTGATGATAATCACAGACTGGAATATGTCAACTTTTACTCAATACTATTTCAAAAACACTTCCATTGGTTTTACAATGCTATAAAATGGAATAAGACGCCCCAAAATTAATGAAAGTAGAGATTTGTACTTGGCAAAGAGCGTTGGGTGGAATCAATCATGTTATTTTGGGGAATTAAAAAGAACATTGATATAGGACAACATGAGGACAACATGAAGACAACATGAGGACAACATGAGGACAACATGAGGGCAACATGAAGACAACATGAAGACAACATGAAGACAACATGGGGAAAACATGAAGACAACATGAGGGCCACATGAAGACAGCATGAGGACAACATGAAGACAGCATGGGGACAACATGAAGACAGCATGGGGACAACATGGGGACAACATGGGGACAACATGGGGACAACATGAGGGCAACATGAGGGCAACATGAGGGCAACATGAGGGCAACATGAGGGCAACATGAAGACAACATGAAGGCAACATGAGGGCAACATGAAGATAACATGAAGACAACATGGGGGCAATATGAAGACAACATGGGGACAACATGAAGACAACATGGGGACAACATGGGGACAACATGGGGACAACATGGGGACAACATGAAGACAACATGGGACACATGGGGGTTAAGACTGGACTGATTTCAAAATGTTGCTCAGATTAATCATTTACACACAAAAACATTTAAAAAAACAGGGTCCAGGATGAGAAAACTAAAACCAAGTTACTCTTTAAATCGGTCCGTCACTTTTGATTCCACGCCTGATGTTTTGCTCTCTGAACATTTCCTTTGTTCTGCCGCACAAAGACAACCTTCACACTTTAACACGTGGACAACAACAATGTGACATAAAAGAAGAAGAAGAAGAAGAAAACTGCCCTCAGCTGCAGAACTGCATGGGTGTGTTTGCGCTGTGATATCATCAGAGCAATATCTTTAGTGAATCGGACCTTGAGACGGGGCAGATAGCGATGGCAATTGATGCCCAATTAATGGCGTTATCGGCGGCTACGAGTCAGGCTTTTAAGAATTTGCCTGAGTTTCAATAGAAAGTGACAAACGGATTTGTTTTCTTATCTTTAAGGAGAAAATGCAGTGCAAATCCCTACATGACACGTTCAGTCGTCAGAATACCGAAAAACTATCAAACTTTCTGCATGCTTATTGCTTAGTTTGATTCATTTTTAGACTTCGAGGAAATTAGAAACCGAATATTTCAAGTTTTTCAAACTCTAGCAAGTCTTGTGGAAACTGAAGCAAAGCAAACATCCCCCAAAAATAAGAAAAAGTGATGAAACACGGGAAAAACTGGACTGTAAGAACTTTCTCTTTCTGTTTTTTTAAGGACAGCAAAAGTGTCTCTGTAAATAACAAACAGCTTACCTCCTCAAACCAGATCATTGGCATCACCACCTCTGAAATTTTCCCAGTTTCTCTACAAAAGGCAAAACATTTTGCTTTTAGCTCCAAGGTTGCATGGTGAACGCGAAGGAAAGCAGGAAGTGTCCTGTCATATTGAAGGATAAACAGATGCAAACACAATACATGACAAATATTAATGGTATTATGGTAGATTAGGGAATCATTTCCATACGTAATTCCTGACACTCTCTTCATGTAGAGGTTGAGCTGCAGGCGGATGGACACATTCAGAGGGACGCCCGTTAGCTGGAAAGACACAGAAAAAAAAAACGTGTTTAATGTCATATGGGAAATGATATAAAGCTGTCAGTGTTCACTTCATTAAATTGTATTAGAACATTTAAAAATGTTCCCATGTAACAGAACAAAAGAAGGAAATCCTAATATGTTAGGCATTCCTCTACGGGACCTTTTGATGATTTTAGAGAAGGACAATCCAGTTTTAGCATCAAATAGTTCAAAGGACTCCACTAACACAACACTCAATAAGGGAGATGTAACAGTGAGAACATTCATTGTCTGAGATGGAACTGTCCAAGGCCCGATACAAGGTGGCCGTAGGGCTTTGAGTGATTTCGGATATCCTCAACATAGTAAACAATACACGGCCGAAAGTGTGAGGACCCCCGAACATTACACTCACGTCAACAGTCATTCAACAGAACTTAAAAGGCAGAAACATTGTTGAACAACAAAAAACTCAGATTGGACAGATAGTCTAGCTAGCTGTCTGGATTTACCCTGTAGAGATCTGAGGACCAGGTAACCATAGTCCTCAGATTGGACAGATAGTCTAGCTAGCTGTCTGGATTTACCCTGCAGAGACCTGAGGACCAGGTAACCATAGTCCTCAGATTGGACAGATAGTCTAGCTAGCTGTCTGGATTTACCCTGCAGAGATCTGAGGACCAGGTAAACATAGTCCTCAGAAACCAGCCGCAGGTTAGAGCGCCGACACAGAGACAGAGGACGGGGACGGACATCTGGACGAAAATGAGAGACATCCAGTGGGACAGATCCCAACTAGGGGTTGGAATCAGCCAACGCCTCCTGCCTTCCCAACTTGTGTGTGTGTGTGTGTATATATATACAGTATATATATATATTCAAATATTTGTTATTGTATTTGATCCTATTATCATTTCAGGTATAGTGTAGGTATGTATCTTGTATCCTAGAATTTCATTTTTATACACTGTAACACTGTAATTTCCCTTTTTATTGGGACCAATCCATCCCTGCCTCCCTCCCTCCCTCCCTTAAGCCCTTAAGCTTAAATGTTCATATTGATACAGTAACATGTTCATTCTCACCATACGGCGTTATCCTGGCAAAACACACTAAAAACAACACTAGGGAACTTTTCCCGCTTTGGTTCCCCAACAGGTTGGAAGCAGAGTTGTCCCATTATGTCTCATTCAAACTACAGATCCACTACCCGATCTGGCAAACCTGAGTAGCGCGGTTACAGCCGGTAGAAAGCCTTAAAGCGAACGCAGAAGTGACATTCACCCTGTTACGAGTCGATGAACCACTGGAACGATTTTGGAAACTTCTTATTTTAAGATACAATCAGTTCTCTAGTGTTGTTTTAATGCTAAAATTATTTTAAGCGGCCAAGGTTAGCAGGCGTTACCTCGGCAGTTCACTTGAGACGGGCACAACCTGTGTGTATCGCTTAGAGGGAGCAAGCCTTTAAAGGCGGCGCAACACACGGGTTTACGAGTTAAAAGGTCCCATGGCTGGAAAATGTCACTTTGAGGGTTTTTTAACATTAGTATGCGTTCCTCCAGCCTTCCAATGGCCCCCCAGTAGGTTGAAAGGGGGAGCCCTGGTTATCCTTCTCTGGGTATCCTGCTCTGCCTTTGAGAAAATGAAAGCTCAGATGAGACGATCTGGAATTCTTCTCCTTATGATGTCATAAGGGGAAAGGTTACCTCCCCTTTCTCGGCTTTGCCTGCCCAGAGAATTTGACCCCCCCATGAGAGAGAGACATCGTGTCTCTCAAACGAGCAATGCGGCAGTTGGTCAAGGCTAAACGCCCACCCCACCCTCTCCTCCTCAATAGCTACAGACTCGGAAATGGAACATACTAAGGAGAGCTCATTGGGGGACTGGCTCTAGTGGCTGTGATTCTGCACCAAGGCTGACATTTGGGAAAGAGACTTCAGATACAGCATTAGGGGACCACTAAGGTCTATATAAAAGAGACTTCAGATACAGTATTAGGGGACCACTAAGGTCTATATAAAGAGACTTCAGATACAGTATTAGGGACCACTAAGGTCTATATAAAAGAGACTTCAGATACAGTATTAGGGACCACTAAGGTCTATATAAAGAGACTTCAGATACAGTATTAGGGACCACTAAGGTCTATATAAAAGAGACTTCAGATACAGTATTAGGGGACCACTAAGGTCTATATAAAGAGACTTCAGATACAGTATTAGGGACCACTAAGGTCTATATAAAGAGACTTCAGATACAGTATTAGGGGACCACTAAGGTCTATACAAAAGAGACTTCAGATACAGTATTAGGGACCACTAAGGAATATATAAATTGCACCCAATATGGCGACATTTGGAAATTGCATCATAAATTCCAATGCCCTGCGATTTTCCTTAATTATTAACTTCATATCAATCTAGTCTTCCTCTTCTAGGAACCAGCTCATGGGAGATCTAATCTGCACGGCAACAAACTGTTTTACAACTTAATTCATAAACCAACGGCAATTACGGAGAAATAGCCCAATTTCCAATTACCTTATCAGAGTTGGAGGTCTCAGCCAACTACGTTAACATTTACACAAAAGTCATATAATAGCATTTAAAGCTAAAGATACAGAAATAGCACATACCAAGGAAAGCTCAATGTGAGACTTCAGATACAGTATCAGGGGACAACTAAGGTCTATATAAAAGAGACTTCAGATACTGTATTAGGGACCACTAAAGTCTATATAAAAGAGACTTCAGATACAGTATTAGGGACCACTAAGGTCTATATAAAAGAG
>NC_048422.1:23752950-23754141 GCF_013103735.1 Etheostoma cragini | reverse complement strand
ATATAATTGTTTCTATGCAGATTGCCACTTATTAAGCCCCTTGAAGGTTTTTTGGCAATTGTCAATCACATTTTTTTGTGAAACATATAACACTTTTAATGGCTTTGGTAATAAAATCCCCAAAAAATAAATCAAATCAAGAAGCAACACAGCAGAGTGGCAATTGCAGGGAAGTCAAAATGAATGTGACTTGATAATAATTAAAGTTAATAATATATTGAACAAGTTAAGCTGGCCGGATTAAAGAAGTCCAGCGGGCCGTGCGTGGCCCGTGGGCCGTAGTTTGCCCCCTGGCTGTCCTTATTGTCGGTGTTGACCTGCTAAGCTGTCCCTGAGCGACGCACCCAACTGAACTCACGGTTGTGTGATTTTATTGCTCGGCCATAACCGTAGACGCGCACTGATGATTATGACTTGTTGTGCTGATAAGTTTGACGTAATGCTGCCACGACGCAGCTCGTCCTGAACACCTTACACAACTCCGCTTGTGTACATGTCAACGTAGTGGGCTGACCTCCACTCTGATAAGGTAATTGGAAATTGGGCTATTTCCCCATAATTGCACTCGGTTTGTGAATTAAGGGTTGTTAAACACAACTTTATGGTTTGAGTTAACGGTTTGTTGCCTTGCAGATTAGATCTCCCATGAGCTGGTTCCAATAGGAGGAAGACTAGATTGATATCAAGTTAATAATTAGGGAAAAATCACATGGCGTGATGCTATTTCCAAATGTCGCCATATTGGGTGCAACCTTTTCTTTTAACACTACAGATTTAAAGGCAGAGGCAATTCAAAGCGCTTTACAGAATAAAAACAGTTAGATAACATTAGGGCTGCTCCATTATGGAAATGACTCAAACTCCCAAATATTTTGGTGAATATTGAAACCGGGGTTACTTGTTGATTTTTGGCAAGATGTTAATTAAAGTTAAACCTAAAGCAGCAGTGAAAACACCTTGTACTCTGATATTGCCCTTTATATTTTTCCTGTTGAAGAGAAGACAAAATAATACTTTAACTACAAAGTTTAATGTGCAAAGTAATCATTTTTTTCTCGATTACATTGTTGGACCTTTAACACTGTTAAAGGTCCCATGACATGCTGCTCTTTGAATGCTTTTATATAGACCTTAGTGGTCCCTAATACTGTATCTGAAGTCTCTTTATATAGACCTTAGTGGTCCCTAATA
>NC_048422.1:23747639-23752850 GCF_013103735.1 Etheostoma cragini | reverse complement strand
CCTCGGGGAAGAACCAGGACTAGGTGGAGGGACGTCCAGCTGGGAGGAGGCCTCGGGGAAGACCCAGGACTAGGTGGACAGATTATGTTCCCCAACCTGGCCTGGGAACGCCTCGGGATCCCCCAGTCGGAGCTGGTTGATGTGGCTCCGTAGAGGGAAGTCTGGGGTCCCCTGCTGGACTTGCTGCCCCCGCGACCCGAAACCGGATAAGTGGTCAAAGATGGATGGATATAATTTTACTTCTTCTGCTCACACGAGCGGTACATTCTGTATATTCTACTTGTTGTTACTCAGTGTTCTTTCCTGGATGCCACTGGGACCCTAACGATCTTATATTTAGCAAATGAGCAAAAACCATCTGTGCATCAGCGTTAGCTTTGTTTGGGGAAGGCAGACGTCTACTTTTAACCAACAGCTTTCTATGACTGCACGCAACTCCGTCCCAATGAGTACAACACACTATGAAGGGACCATAGGAGGACATGATGGACTCACGTCCCCGTCAGAAAGGGGGTCGGGTTGGTGTTAGTTATTTTTTTGATAGGCCTAGAAGAGCTGTATCGGTAGTTATTGTCATGCAGTTGACGTGCGCGGGGATTCAACAGGAAGTCCGACTGTGTGTGCACGTTTTGTCTTTAAGCTTTTCGAGTGTTATTTATCTGTATCTGCTCTAGAACAGGCGTTTCCAAAACTTTCAGCCCACGACCCCCAAAGTAACGGTGCAAGTGACTTGCGACCCCCCCCCACTATAAACGTATATAAACATTGCGCGCAACGGCGCACGCACTATGAGCGTATCCAAACACGAGCATATTGACAACACAAAATAACACAACAGTTTTATCTTGAGTTAAAATCATGGCTAACATATGCTATTTTTAAATTTTAATTTTATTTCTGGAAATCAACTTGGGACCCCCCTCTCTCTGGCTCGCGACCCCACTGTGGGTCCCGACCCCCACTTTAGGAATCACTGGTCTAGAAGATACACATACTGTATGGTAATAACGTGAACATGACATCAACGTTATATTTATCTCAACACGTTGGGCCACGTCAACGCTTTCACAACTTCTTCGCCCATCGCAGACGTATTCGCCAGCAATTACTCCACAACGGCCATCAGGAGGATCAGGTGGACAGGTGTGTGTGTGTGTGTGTGTGTGTGTGTGTCTACTCACAGGGTGGATGTCTATGAAGAGGCCGTGCTCGTCTTCTGTGGGATTAAGGCCCAGCACGTAGTCCAGCAGCACAGGATCAGCATTGAAGAAGTGAGGATGAGAGATGAAGACTGGAGAGTCTGTAAATCGAAAAAGAGAAAGTGTGAAATTATTACACACCCGCGTATCAACTCTTGTATCGCACAAAGAAGGAAAACAATGTATTGCTGTAGCGCTATTAATTCCTACACCCAAGAACCCCAAAAACATGTTCAGGTCTGGTTTTAATGTCCACAGCCTCTGTGCTGATTGACAGGTCCTAAAGCATCCCATGCTTTATGGTCTATTTTCAAATGACCTTTTTATAAGCAGACATGTTGACATGTCATAGAAGGAAAAGCACAGGTGCATTCAAAACCATTAATGATGGCTGCATTCCACTTAGAAGAGACCCTGGTGTTGTGCATGCTGACTCACTGAAATATCTCAACCAGGACACGGATTGGAACTGAGCCATTATTAAGGTTATCAGTTTCAGCTGGGCTTTTCCTACTATGACAGATCCAAGGACCCAAGGGTTTTTACTGAGCTGGGGGAAGAAAGGCTTCTCTTACTTTGCTCCATGGTCTTGGCTTCTCAAAACTTGCTCCATCTGAATGATCATCTCGTCCCATTAAATGATTTTAAGGTCATGTTAAAATGCTGTGTAACTCAAAAATGTAACTGCCACACGTGACCTGTTCCTGTCCTCTGTGTGTGATGCTTGTTTGTCTGTGTTGACTCTGCTGTATTTCTGTTTTAATTGTAACTGGTCTCCTTCAGAAAAGAGATTTCAATCTCAAGGGACTTTCTGGTTAAATAAAAGGTTAAATACATTTAAAAAAAGTCAAAATGTCTGCGGTGAATAAGGTCCACAATAGGACCACAATTCCCATAATGAAGAAGATGCCGTATTGTCCCGTATACGTGACCCCCGTTAACTCACTGTGTCGACAGCTGCTGACGTTCAGCAGACCCGACTGCCTGCAGGGGCAGAAGCCTTCGTTGGGAGCGTAATCCGTCCCGTTGGCGAACAGAGTCTTGGGTGCAACATATCGATACAGAGGGATACCCTTCATCTTCCCGTCACGCTGGTAAACAAGCTCCAGGGATCTGAGAAAACATAAATATAAAAAAACAGGGTTTTTTCCATAAGCACCCAGAAAGAATTGTGCGATAAAAGAAAGGAGAAAGGAGTTGGAGACACTCGCACCTGCAGGCGTCGGGGCTGTAGAAAGGCAACGTGCTCTCTCTGGTCATGAAGGGAGGCCACATCTGTCCAGCTGTTCCATTGATCATGTTGCACTGAGGAGTCCTCCAGTAGTTCAGCTGCCAACAGAGACGACAGTCAGGTCAGCTCGGCGTGAAGAACATGCTGCAACATAATCAAACCTGAAGGCATCTCACCTCCGTCAGGCCGTTCCACGAGTCCACTTTGTGGACTTTCCTGATGTCGTCTTTACCGGTGTGGATGGTGAACAGGCCCGTGTTGGAGTTGTTGAACTAAATAGAAAGGCATAGAGATAAAGGGGTGTATATAAACTTGTATTTCAGACCCAGGGGGATCCATATCACAATAAGATATAACTTTCAGCCGCCATGTAATATTTGTTCGACCACCTGAATGCAGCATCTGTGTTACCAGGGCAGAGAAATGGGACGGGGCCTTCCTGATGGTCTTTTAGTGAACTCAGAATGTATATCTTACATTTTTTATTTTAGTGACACTATAATATGTGCTCGTAAGGTCTGTGAAAGTCAGCAAAAATAACGTTTATTTGATTTTTTTCCTTTAATGATAAATTAAGTGTCTGTTTTCAAAGAAAAGAAGATTTGTTGCCCCGTGTTGTTGTACTTTGAGAGGTTTGACTACACGAGCTAAAAAAAATATCAATAATTTTTGTAAAAATGGATATTGGTTCAAGAACCGGTATCATAGAGGTATGAACATTTCGGAATGATTCGCCGCCCTATTTGTACATCGTTGTGAAAAGTTATTCTTCAAAACAAAGATAAATCGGTTTTTGGCAGGATGAGGGAATATCTAAAATAGGGTTCCAGAGTCTGGAGGAGAATCTGACAGCCAAAACAGTGATTAAGTCATTTTCTGACTCAGATACCCTGCACATGAATCTATACGTCAGGTTACATAGAACAGCAGAACAGGTAGGCACCCCAACGCGGACTAACATCTGGCTTCACTGGAGCTTCTTGGAGCTCTCAGCCGCCTCATGCTCTCATTATGCTGCCTTGCTTATAACGACACCACAGGTAGGTCGCATACAAAGGTGTACTATACTGTACGCTCTAAAGTGGGAGATTTCCACAGGTACAGAGCACATGCTGAACTTACTACCCAACATGTTTTCTTGAGCATACAGCTTCCGACACTGCCTATAGATATCCTTATCATCAGAAAGGTCATTGGCAATTATATAGATAGACAGAGAGGCTTTATTGTCCCATCGGGATAATCACTTCAACACATCTTCTTTTCGTGTTCCTCAGCACAAACAACACACATGAAGACGCATAAAACATGTAACACACATACAAAAAGACACCCACACAGACACTAGAGCGCGACCGATATTATCGGCCGATATATTGGTCGGGTCCCCTACAGGTTTCTCTGTAGTTTAGGGTGTTTCCTCTCTGACTGGGACGTTTTGGGACTGATTGTGGGGATTGCTGCGGACGGAGTACACACAGAGATACCCTGGTAAGAGATAATCAGGTGTAACCGGGTATCAGCTGATTGAAATAGCTCACGCTACTGTACTGTGTGAACAGTTAACTTCATTTAATATTGGATGTGGTGTTTTCTAATGCTCCACAGTCACTGCGTCCGGAGCTCAGCGCCACCCAAGACGACCCGGGGTGCACAATATACCTTATGTTTTGTGTTTATCGTCATGGGAATATCACCCGGCGCAATGAACACACTCCAAAAGGCACTCAGAGATTTTTTTTTAGGTTACTTGTTAGAAAATATTAGTAGAAAATGCCCTTCATAATGTAGCTCATTGGTTGTTGTTTTAAATAATGCTGCCTTTTGTATTCAATTCAATGTGCAATTGGTCCGTAGAAGAATGATGGAAATGATTTCCTTTCATTTGTTTGTAATTCAACAAGCAGATCGTTTTGTTTTAGCAGAATACTGAAAGCAGCAGAACTGAGCACACTTTAATATCTGTTGAATTATCGCGGTAAGTGATATTGTTATCGCGATATTCAACAACGTTAATGCACATTTTCCCTCATGCCGTGCAGCCCTAAATGTGATTGGTTTAAAGAAGCGAGTGGTGTAGCCAGACCTTCCTCCACAGCGCTGTGGAGATCGGACAGTCAGTTTTAAACACTCACATCAGCAAAGAGTCCAAACTTCCCCGATGTGGGCAGCATGCCGGGCAGGTATTTGTTGAGGAAATCCACCAGACCGCTGTCGTAGCCCCACATCAGCTCCCCCACGGGCTTGGTCAGGAACGGGCCCTCCTTGAAAGTCTTGAAGGTGGCGCTCATCATAAACCGCAGCGGGAGGGGCACTTTCTCCATCATGACGGAGGCACCCTGGAAACACAGATGGGAGTGGGCACGGGTACCAATACCAGGACCGATACTGGGACTTTGAGCCCGGTTCCTAAATATTACTACTTTTTCTACACCAATTTTATCAAATAAAAATAAACTACAACAATACGGTGCGTATCGTTTGATGCATTTCTCAGCTTCTACTTCGTGAGCCCATCTCTGTGTGACGTAGTTCCTACTGCGCGTCTTTACGATGTGTAACGTTAGACAGCCAATCACAGCCGGGATCAGAACCAGAACCAGAACCAGAACCAGAACCAGCTTTATTTGCCAGGTATGAGGACACATACGAGGAATTGTTCTTTGGAGCATCGTTGCTCACACTGTGCTTACACATACAAAACAAAATATACACACCAATATATACACACCAATATATACACACTGTATATATATATATATATATATATATATATATATA
>NC_048422.1:23743036-23747539 GCF_013103735.1 Etheostoma cragini | reverse complement strand
CACACACACACACACACACACACACACACACACACACACACACACACACACACACACACACACACACACACAACAATATAGAGGCATGAGTGCAATGAAGAGTACAATAAAAATATTTAAATATGGATACTGGGATAAATAGTATTATGTTATTATATTACAATATGAACATTATGAAATAGAAAATGAGAATGATGAATAAATACTAAATAGTAGGGGAGATATGAGAATGATGAGTAATACTAAATATCCACTAAATAAGCGGAATAATAGTGGAACCAGTGACCAGGTGCTGCAGAGACCGTGTTTCTGGGTTATATGGACCAGAACTGAACCCGACGCTGTGGGTCAGAAGTCAGCTGTTCACCAGAGAGATGGCTTGTGGGTAGAAACAACCAGAACTAAAGAGAAGAGGTTGTTAACACATCCAAGATAAACTCCGGCGTGCTGCGAAACAATACATTTATCTACTCTAATCATTACCATGACTGTTGTTTATCTCCAAAGATAGTGCCTGGAAAAAACCACTGACCCCCTAGGGACCCTTTACCCTCTAGGGACCCTTTACCCCCCTATTGAAGATCTTGATTCTGAGCCTAAAAGGTATTGAATTGGGTTCTCAGTCCTAGATGGGAGTGAAAAGGCAGATAGGATTGTGGGTGAATTAACTGGGGAATGCGTGTGTGTGTGTGTGTACGTGTGTGCGTGTGTGTGTGTGTGTGTGTGTGTGTGTGTGTGTGTGCGTGTGTGTGTGTGTGTGTGTGTGTGGACGCAGCAGGGGAAGTGATGTCTCACCAGCACCAACATGTTGGGAATCGTGACGACGTCGGACTCGTTCCCCGAAGACATGGACGGCTCAAAGAAGTAGGTCCTGTACTCCCTGTAGGACACGGTACTGTTGGCGTGGAACGTGATGTTGTCTTTCTGAATGCGTTTCCTGCAAAACAAGCAACACAATATTAACAATTAAACATAGGTCTCCCTCACTGTTAACCCTCGTGTTGTCCTCGGGTCAACCAGACCCGTTTCTAAGTGTTTTAGATCAGAAATATGGATTCCTTTCAACCAATTGCCCAAAACTAACATAGATGATTCCATACGTTGGTCAGGTAACATTAATGATTACTTTCATTGTATTATTTGGGTGTTTTATTTAATCTTAAAGCATTTGAATTCTTTTTTTTTTTAAATGGTTTTCAAACAGTATCCGGACTAAACTTTGACCTCTACCCATCTGAGATCCACTCAACATCCTCTGGTCTTAACTATTAGTCTAAATAATTCATCAGTTCTGCCTTTTTAACTAAAAACTTATGTATAATTTGATATAAATGAGGTTTGTTGGCCATGAATTCCAAGAATAAGTGTATAACCTGTTATTAAACCAGCTCAGGTTTAAAAGAAGAAAAACAAACACCAAAAGCTGGAAAAAGTGCCAAATAAATCAGAAAAAGCGACAGAAACATCGGAAAAGCACAACAACAACAAAATGTTCATTTTCAATTTTGACCTGGAAGGACAGGTTCATGGATAACGGGAAGACAACACGAGGGTTAAAGCTTCCGATTCTCTCCCTAAAGGTCTCCTTGCTGTCCAGATCAGAGAAGATCAATAAGTCCATAAGAAGGTTTTTCTAATGCATGATGATCACTAAGACTCTGCAGCTTAGACATGACATCAGACACTCAGGCAGCTCATTGGTTTTCTATTAACATTGGAGGTGTGACGTCACTCAAAGGAGTGCATGTGTGCAGAAGGTGACCAGTTAGCAGGAATCAGAGGTATTTGGTGTGTGGGACCTTTTTACCATCCACATCCCATCTAGGTAAATGTATGCATGCTTTAATGATTTAAGAGAGTTCTCAACGCACCCCTCGTTGCACAAATGGAGTACTAATGAAACCATGTTTGGACCACATCCCACTGTGGTACTCCTACTTACTGTACAGATTACCTAAAGACTACATAGACACAGCTGTATTTGAGAACATTGTAGGTGCTTATGGATAGCCATAGCGTGCAAGATAGATAGATAGATAGATAGATAGACGGATAAAGACATAGATAGATAGAGTGATAGATAGATAGATATTGATCCCAATGAAATGGTAAATTACAGTGTTGCAGCAGCCAAATCTGTCACACAGCACAGACTATAAATATGAATGAAATACTAGGATACAATATACATACATACATACATACATACATACATACATACAATAATGGGATAAAATACGAAAATAAAATATTGGAATATATATAAGTTGGTAATACCAAAATGTGCTTAAAAACTGCTTATATAGTGTGATAAATATATGTAGATTAACAATTTAAATTGAGTTTTACCAGAGTGCAATAAAAAAAACAGACAAGATAGTCTCAGTTTGAATCCAAGTATCTTAAATATGTCAGACATGTAATCCTATTTGTCATATTAATTACCCAAAGCAGCAAAAGCAGAGAAGAAGAGGCCTGGAGGAATCATCTGGCAACATATTTACAGACTGCAGGACAAAGTGTGCTGATAAAGGGAAAAACACACAACTCATAGGTAGTTTATGGTCCAGCGGTTGTTCTCAGGTGAGGTTTTGGATGTACCTGTACACGTAAGGTCCTTTCTGCTCCACCATGGGCTTCTCTCCTTTCAGGACCTCTTTGGGGTTGAGGATGTTGAAGAAGTAGACAGACATGTAGAAGGGCACAGGGACGTCCTTCCACATGGTGTAGGACAGGTCATTCTTAGGGTCGATCATCGTGTTCTGACACGAGAGGGACAGAAAGAAGGGTAAATCATACAAAAAACAGGGATGCAGAGTGCATGAAAATTGGAATTTCAATTTCTAGAATGGTTGTTTCAGTCCTTTCAATGTCCAACGCCCAAAATATATTCACTTTACTATCATAAATATTAAAGAAAAGCATCACATTTTTAGATTTAGAAAGTAGAAAACAGCACATATTTGACATTTCTACTTAGAAATGTAACTGAAAATCTACATGAACAATAGGGTTGCAGCTATAGCGATTATTAATCGATTAATGGATTAGTTGTTTGATCTTTAACATGTAAAAAGAAACGCCAATCAGTGTTTCCCAAAGCCCAAGATGCCGGCCTCTTACTTTGAATTATTTCTTATATTTTGTCGTTTGAGATCAAATCCAATATCAGTTGCACTTTTTGATAATATAACTTTATCGAGACAATAAAATATATCTTATATCAATCTTACTTATTTATTCCTCCACACACTCAACATACACATTCCCATCTTTAACTTTCGTTTTTACAGGTCTTATTTTTCACGCCAGTATTTAAGGACTACTTTGTTTTGTTAAGGCAACCTTTGAAAATACTGTTTGAATTGGCAGGGACCAGAGTGCGTTCATATTGATCGCTATTGACACTTTGTTTCCCTGCACGCGCTTCTTAACATATATTTAGACATTTTAATGTCTTTCAGGCAGCAGTCGGAAGCTTTTTGAAACTTTCGGCTGTGGTTACAGACTAAAACCAACTTGAATCAGCACGTTATGGGACTAAACCAAATTCAAATGCACGTCCATGTCAGCACGCTGGCTTACCTTTACTACTTGGTCGTCGATGATTATTGGTCCTACAAAGGTGAGAACCGTCCCAAAAAACACCGTGAGGACTCCTGCTACTATAAACCCAATGGCAACTTTGGATTTATTGATTGCCATAGCTCGTTATGGACAGCAGACAGCCTGCGACCTGTGTCTGGGGCTTGTTTATATCCAGAAAAGCTCCGCGGCTAACCGGCTAAACACAGTGAGCTAACTGTGACAACACACTTCAACAAAACATCGACATGAAATACTGTAATTTAAGTCTACAGTCTAAGGTCCAGCCGGCTTTTTTAACCTTACAGTCCATTCTGACCCATCTCGCTCTGCAGCCGTCTTTATAAACCATTCGTCACGCCTGCGCCGCGCCGAGGACTCTGGGAAATGTAGTTCACGCTCATTCTCCACTCAAACAGCAAGATTACGCAACACTGCTTTAAGAAGTAGGTTACACAGATGCTTCAAAGTAAATGTAGCAACACCACAATGGGAAATACTTAGTTACGAGTAAAAGCCCTGCATTCAAAGCTTTACCTTAGTAAAAATACAAAAGTATTAGCCTAAAAAAATACTTAAAGTGAAAAAATAACCAAAAATGGTTCCAATGTGAAGCCTTTTTAGCACAAGGCTGTACATTATTACAGTTAAGGAAAACACTTATAGGATGAATTCAAAGGTCACAGTTGAATTATATTGTCAATTTTGGGTTTTAATTATTGGAAAGTTTCTCTCCTTTTGATTGCAAGGAGCAGAAGGGCATGCTAAACTGGAATTTGCTCAAACTGACCCGGCTGGTTTTGACCTGCTGTATATTGTGTTCAGGTGCATTCTGGTCACGCTGGTCTTACAGGGAGGTGTGTTCAGGTGCATTCTGGGCAGGCTGCTCTTACAGGGAGGTGTGTTCAGGTGCATTCT
>NC_048422.1:23741265-23742936 GCF_013103735.1 Etheostoma cragini | reverse complement strand
GGTCTTACAGGGAGGTGTGTTCAGGTGCATTCTGGGCAGGCTGCTCTTACAGGGAGGTGTGTTCAGGTGCATTCTGGGCGTATTGCTATCTTGAGGCAGCAGGAAGTGAACACACCATTGACCAACAAAAACCTCTTTAGGGAAATTTGTATAAATTTTGTTACGTGTTTCTGGATTTTTTTTTTTATATCAATCGACCAATATATCGGAATATTGGATTTTTAAATAACCAAAAATTTGTATTGTATCGGCCTTAAAATCCTTTATCGGTCGGGCTCTAGTTAGTTAGTAAGGAACTCCATTAGGAATATAAATGACAGGAATTTAACAGTCACATATGTCATATATATAAATAATAAAATGAAAGTGTGTGTGCCTGATAAAAAGGGAAACTAGATCAATGTCCAGTAAAGGAATGAATTCAGCATCCTAATTGCATTTGGTGAGAAAGACTTCCTGTCCACATTTAGTCTACGCCTTAAAGTCACCAGCTGTGACACCTAAACAGATGTTATGCTACGTCTGATATAATAACAGTAAGTAAAAATAAACTATGTATGTCCACATGATCATAGTGTAACACTCAAGGCCTTCGTATGACCATGACGGTGCACAAGTCGGTGCAATATCTACAGGTAATGATAGGGAAGAAAGAAAGAAACTGCAGCTCACATCATGTCTATGACTAAGACTATGAGATGGCTGCAGATTGATAAACATGCAAATATGGGGGGGGGGGGGGGGGGGGGGGGGGGGGGGGGGGCTGTAATTTCCCCTGGAATTCGATCTGTGTTATGCAGACACAGAACAGTTTGTGTTCTTCTTCTGAAAGAACATGCAACCACGAATCCTCAGAGAAGTGGAGAGTGTGGTTCAATGTTAAATAATCTGCTTTGAGCGAAGGACTAAAGACTGAATGTTCTGAATAAAACCTCATTTATTAATAAAGAAAACCAAAATGGGACAGGAAAGGGTGCAAGAAAGTATAGAAATGGTGGCGTTACTTACCTTTATGACTTGGTCATTCATCACCGCTGGTCCCATGAAGAGGAGAAGCGCCCCAAACACCACGGTCAGGGTCCCTGCTACTAGAAATCCAACGGCTACTCTGGCTTTACTGACGGCCATGGTTGCAGCTTGTCTTGAAATATGAACGCGAGCTGCAGTGTTCAGGTCCGAGGATGAGCAGCGGTGTGATGCAGGAGAGTCAGGAGGGTTGGCTGTGTTTATAGTCTGCAGACCCCGCCTCTTCCCACACTAGGGGGGGGGGGGGGGGGTATACACATCCTCCTCCCCAAATAATACTGTACTGTAATACTTTACACAGATAGCTCAGTTGGCAGAGAGGGCGCCCATGTCAAGAGCTTTGCTTCTTAATGCAGCGGGCCCGGGGGTTTGACTCTGACCCGCGTCCCCTTTGCTCATGTCAGGTCATTGTATTTTGAGGTTGGACCAGAATAGGTTTCCATGGTTTCATTTTCAAAAAAACACCATATTTTGGTTGTACTGCACATTGCAGCAGATCCTGTTTACACCCTGTGTGTTTAGGTCTCTGTGTTAGCTCCAGAGTGAGACATCTCACTAGTTTTAGCGCCAGAGTGAGACATCTCTCTAGTTTTATCTCCAGAGTGAGACATCTCTCTAGTTTTAGCTCCAGAGTGAGACATCTCT
>NC_048422.1:23733118-23741165 GCF_013103735.1 Etheostoma cragini | reverse complement strand
ACATCTCACTAGTTTTATCTCCAGAGTGAGACATCTCACTAGTTTTATCTCCAGAGTGAGACATCTCTCTAGTTTTAGGGCAGATAGATAGTTTTAGTTCCAGATACCGGATAAGAGGATGAAGATGGATGGATGGATGGAGGAACTTGTTTTGGTGGAACATCTGCACCCCGCAAAAGAAAACGCCACATACAATCTTAAATGTTTAGATATGTTTTAGTATTTATGCTAATTAGCGCATACATTATTATGCACCGTGTGCTCATTTTAACAAAGAATTTAAAAAAACTTGTAATACATTTTTTGTTTGTCTTAATGTAAGTAATCAACTCAGGAACTTTCATGGTGATATCTAAAGGTTACATTTTTTTGCCTATTCATGTGAGAAAAATAATGAATAGGCGTAAGAACAGGCTATATTTGGGTCTTTTTCAAAACTTTCCCCTTTATGGGATCCTTCAGGGCTTTTTTCCCTTACTCAGGACTTACTGTGGATACAAAATCTGTTGAGTTTGCATCTGTTGCAATTTGTCCTAGGTTGACCCCCATTTTGGATTAAAATGACTGGACTATTACGTGTACGTCACTCGCTGTATTTTATTTTGAAAGGTCAGTAGACATCTGTGGAGTCCAAACCATTTCCACCTAGTGTTTTCTCAGCGTCCTCCATGATAACCTTGCAGACCATAACAACTTGTTGTTGTTTTTATATTATATTTATGGTTGTTACGTATCTCACTGCCATTTTAGTTGACCCGTAATATGTACTAAATAAACGTTATTCTATACTGAGCCATAAGAAGTGAGGAGTTGAGTTCAAAAAAGTTCAAACCATGTTGATCTTTGATATCAATGTGCTTCTATGTTTTATTGGCATTATGGGCCTTTATTTTGACAGGACAGCTGAGCGAGGGGGAACGACATGCAGCCACACAGCCGCTACGTAAACCTCCATATGTGGGCCATATGTCTACCAGCTGAGCTCCCCGGGCGCCCCTTTAAGAACAGATCCCCCCCCCCCCCCCCCCCCTGTCCATTATAACGGCTGAAATGCTGCTTTTATGGAAACCCTTGTATGGTATCCGGGTCAAACGGACCAGTTTTACATTTTTACAAGAAGAAAAATGGTTCAAAAGTTACATTTTTTCTACCTGAAAATCAACGGCCTTACCTCATTTCCTCTGATAAACATGTATAAACTACAAAATAAAATCCTTACATAATGCGTGATTTGATTGCGTGATACATGATTTGCAGTGACTCATGCTGATCATGATATCAGATCCTTTGAGCTGTGGATTCCTGACTCAGTTAAGAGAATTATTCTGGATATGACCACTTAGGTTTTTTTCCAAGATAAGAATGATCACATTTGTAACATTAATTATAACCTTATGACAAAAAAAAACTAATCGCACTTCCAATTTTTAATTGTTTTCTAGTCGAGACTGATTGCATTCCCTCATCTCAATTGTTTGAAATTGAGATAAAGACAATATTTGAGATAATGAAGTCAAAATTCTATTGCAGAATAGTTTTAAAACTCCAAATAAAACTCCAATTTGACCCGAAGGACACGAGAGATTCCCGAAAGAGAGGACAACACAAGGGTTAAACACACACATGTCCATTCATACTTTTCTTTAACCAGGATGTTCTGCTGAGCATATAACAACATAATGTATGTTGCACATATTTCTATTCCATATGACGGGTTTTCAGATGAGGTGTCAGACGGTGTTATCACGTCATCTCATGTCATCATCATCAACGTGTCATCTCTGGGTGTAGATGAGACTTTTGGTTTATTTACATTTACATCTAGCATACATTTTAACATCTTAGCATATTATTTAAGCAGTTGCACATTTTTGTTTCCCCATCCTGTACATATTCAAAAATGTGTTCTTTTTTACTTTATTCATATTATTATTCCATGTATATTGTGTGTATGTATATATTTTTCCTAGTATTTCATTTATATTTATATTCTGTGCTTTGGGACTGATTTTGCGGATGGAACACTGGAATTTCCCATTTTTCTTGGGATCATTAAACATCTATCTATCCATCTATCTATCCATCTATCTATCTATCCATCTACCTATCTATCTATCTATTTATCTACCTACCTATCTATCTATCCATCTATCTATCTATCTACCTATCTATCCATCCATTTATCTATCTATCTATCTATCTATCTATTTATCTATCTATCCATCCATTTATCTATCTATCTATCTATCCATCTACCTATCTATCTATCTATTTATCTACCTACCTATCTATCTATCCATCTATCTATCCATCCATTTATCTATCTATCTATCCATCCATTTATCTATCTATCTATCTATCAAGTGTAGACGGCTTAAAGGAGACATTTTGCATCAATAACAAACATTTCAGAGTTGTTTCTAACTCAGTGCTCCATGATGAAGAACTCTGAGACATCACGCCGGTGTCTCAGTGCCCCCCCCCCCCCCCCAGGAGATGACTCTTTCCCCACATCTTTCTCCATGGATTCGGTGGATTTGGGGCGATGAAGAGCTCCTCTCTTACGGAGCGCACACATGATCGCTTCATAGAGTTTATAAACCCATGAAGCCACAGAGCAGAAGACGCTCATCTGACTGCTGTGTGAAATCTCTCCTGACATTTGTCTCACGTCTTCCTTCCTAAATGCTGACGGAGGGATTTCATTTTTATTAAAAAAGGAAGCTTCAAACCAAAAAAAGCCTCGAGCTTCCCCTTGTACTGAACATCATGCGTTTCCGACCTGATGCACATGTGTCATTCATTTAAAGAATAGTCCACCTTTAACACACTGGGTCATTTATTAAGTTGTTTTTTTAAGGACAATGCTCGTTAATTAACATTTCTGTAAGAATTGACCCGAGGACAGCATGTATATCAATGTTCTTCTTAATTCCCCCAAATAACATGATTGATTCCAACGCTCTTTGCCAAGTACACATCTCTACTTTCATTAATTTTGTTTTTGAAATAGTATTGAGTAAAAGTTGACATATTCCAGTCTGTGATTATCATCAACATCCATTCCTTTAATTTTAGTCTAAATAATTCCTAATTTCTGCTTTTTTAACTCAAACATTAGGTATAATTTCCTTTAAAAGAGGTTTATTGACCATAAATTCCAAAAATAACTCAAACTAAAGGTAATAAGTTAGTGTTACGTAGTGTTAAACGTCAACAAAAGTGACAAACATTGAAAAAAAGGGACAAAACGTAAGAAAAAGTTATAAAACATCGATAAAAAGCATCAACAACAGTGTTGATTTTCAATTTTGATGAGAAGACAACACGAGGGTTAAACTTGACAATTGATTAATTGCCAACTATTTTGATTATTGATTCATCGGTTTGAGTAATTTTCTTAATGACAAAGAAGAGCTTGTTAATTTATGAATATCTTCCAGTTTCTTCTCTCCTCTGTGGCAGTAAACTGAATAACTTTGAGTTTGTGGACAAAAACAAGACATTTGAGGACGTCACCTCTTGCTTTTGGGGAACACTGATCCCCATTTTTCACAATTTTGGACATTTTAGAGACCCAAACAACCCACCCACTCTCCCAGAAAACAATCCACACGTTACTCAACGATGAAAATAACTGTTTGTTGCAGCTCTAGTACAGCGCCTCCCCCGGCCTTACAAGGTTTAAAGCTACAGTGCGTAGTTTCTGTCGCCCCCATGAGGAATTCTAAGAAATTACAACAACCCTGTCGGCGCATCCACGTGATACAAGCCTTCTGTGATTGTGCACCTTTCTCAGATCTAATGATTGAAATTGGACTTATTTAACAAGTTTAGTCTTTACGCTTACTTTTTGAGTGTTATTATAGTTATTTATCTGTTTTACCAACATTTTTAGACAGATAATGGAGCTTTCCAGGTTAAATAGAAGCTTTATAGGTTTATTTGAGCTATGGGAGTATTAATTTTAAGAGTTATGTTGAATAAATCTGAGCAAATGAAGGTTTCGGTGTCATAACTAATGCGTGCACAGAGCTGCGTGCAGACAGGGAGGGCATTGTTTCAAAGCGCTGCGAGGAAACTGAAGGCTTTGAAGGCTTTAAAGGGGACCGTCATCAGTTTGACACGGGTCCCAAATCTGACCGAGAACATGGTTCAGATCTCCAGACAAAGATCAAAACACCGGGTTCTGATCTGCCATCTGTTAAGAGACAGGCGTAAGCAGCTGATCTGTGGGTGACATTCAACTGCTCGCACACGAAAGCAGCGGTGTGGTCTCAGTGGCGTCTGCTGGTCTTTCAACGAGGGGAAGCTAATGTTTGGCCTACGTCATAAACATTGTGAGATGGTTTCATAAAGACACATGGCCAGCGGGGTATTTTCCTCCAGTCAGACAGCTGACTTCATACCAGGAGAGCTGCAAAGACCTGAACCTTTGCCCTGTCATTTACACCAAATCAACCTTATGTGTTAATAAATCAATCTTATGTTAATAAATCAACCTTATGTGTTAATAAATCAATCTTATGTTAATAAATCAATCTTATGTGTTAATAAATCAATCTTATGTTAATAAATCAACCTTATGTGTTAATAAATCAACCTTATGTGTTAATAAATCAATCTTATGTTAATAAATCAATCTTAGGGGTTAATAAATCAATCTTATGTGTTAATAAATCAACCTTATGTGTTAATAAATCAACCTTATGTGTTAATAAATCAATCTTATGTTAATAAATCAATCTTATGTGTTAATAAATCAATCTTGTGTGTTAATATATCAGTCTTAGGTGTTAATAAATGTGATGATCTGGACTGCTGTTTCAAGACTTTCAAATGGCTTTGCCAAGATCAGGTCCACAATATGAGCATTGTCTGCCATCGTGTGCAGTTTGCCAGCTAGCTAGTTCACCCTACAACACTAGCTTAGTCTACTGTATGAATGAATGAATGAATGAATGAAGGAACAATCTTACAAAACCATGTTAAACTCAAAGGAGGAAATGTGGGAATTAGGTTGATCTGAACCAAGGAATGAGGTGAATGCTTGTGTTAAATGGACGATGAAAGTCAGCGGGCAATGTCACTGAGCAAATACCAAGAAATGGGTTGTGACATCGCTTAGAGCACCTTTAAATTAAAGATAGTTGTGATTGGATCTTTAGCTGCAGTGCAGGTGTCTGACCACCAGGTGTCAGGATCCTCTCTTTAAATAATAACAACTGTTTGAATGGGAATCTGTGGAGTAAAATCAGCTCTGTCCAGGAAGAAACATTTACTTAACCCCCATGTTGTCCCCATGTTGTCCCCATGTTGTCCCAATGTTGTCCCAATGTTGTCCCAATGTTGTCCCCATGTTGTCCCCATGTTGTCCTCATGTTGTCCCATATCAATGTTCTTTTTAATTCCCCAAAATAACATGATTGATTCCACCCAACGCTCTTTGCCAAGTACAAATCTCTACTTTCATTAATTTTGGGGCGTCTTATTCAATTTTATAGCATTGTAAAACAAATGGAAGTGTTTTTGAAATAGTATTGAGTAAAAGTTGACATATTCCAGTCTGTGATTATCATCAACATCCATTCCTTTAATTTTAGTCTCAATAATTCCTAATTTCTGCTTTTCTAACTCAAACATTAGGTATAATTTCCTATAAATGAGGTTTATTGACCATAAAATCCAAAAATAACTGTAAATCTGAAGTTAATAAGTTAGTGTTACATAGTGTTGAAAATGCCCAAAAAATGACAAAGACTGAAAAAAGCAACAAACGTTTTAAAAAAAGGGACAAAAAAGTTAAAAACATCGATAGAAAGTGTCAACAAAAGTCTTAATTTTCAATTTCCACAGGAAGACAACACGAGGGTTAAATAAAAGTATGAATACTACAATATATACGTAATCTATTTCAAGCAAAACTAATACATTTATTTAAAAAAATTGCTTTTGGACCCTGGGAAGAGAAGCTGGTTGTCTAGGAGTCAGCTAACAGAGAGCCTTAGAATAAGCTAAACTAAGGCAAAGGCATCATCACACTGTAGGAGTATTTGGGATGTGAGTTAGTCTCCACAGTGCTGCGGAGGAGGGTCTGGCTAGGCCACACAGCATTCTGGGATGGGAGACAAACGTGTTCTGGTTTATTGGCTAAATGCACTGAAAAATAGCCTAAAAAAGGAACTTGTTTTGGTGGAATGTGGACGTTCAAAAGTAGTCGTGCAACAGAAACCTCTGATTGGACAGATAGTCTAGCTAGCTGTCTGGATTTACCCTGCAGAGACCTGAGGACCAGGTAACCATAGTCCTCAGATTGGACAGATTAGAAATTTCTAATAACTTTGGAAAAAAACAAGGGAGGGAGGTGTCCTGTAATTGGAGGACGCTGCTGCACCAGAAGTGCAAACACCTGCCCGTCCATTCATCAGTGAGTCTCAGGGACTGCAGGTTAGACAGCCTGCCAGCCAATAGCCACAACCCTCATTATTTTAACTTGCCGGTTAGACAGCCGGCCAGCCAATAGCCACACCCCTCATTACTTTAACCTGCAGGTTAGACAGCCTGCCAGCCAATAGCCACTCCCCTCATAACTTTAACCTGCGGGTTAGACAGCCAGCCAGCCAATAGCCACACTCCTCATTATTTTAACTTGCCGGTTAGACAGCCTGCCAGCCAATAGCCACACCCCTCATTACTTTACCTGCGGGTTAGACAGCCAGCCAGCCAATAGCCACACCCCTCATTACTTTAACCTGCAGGTTAGACAGCCTGCCAGCCAATAGCCACTCCCCTCATGACACTAGCTCAACCAACTGGACTGTTGCTCTCTCAGTGTTGCAGCAGGTGATGACTTCTTATTTTATCACAGTCAGTACATGAAGACTGGCTGTACCGCAGCTTTGGGACAAATACACCAGGACAACTTTTTAAAAAACACACACACACTCCTACATGGAGATTGAAAGCATGGTGGCAAATAGTGCTCTTATTAAAGCCAGAGAAGGTAAGAGTCATTTCTGCTTTTATTTACAAAATGTACATCCAAAATGTTTGTAGAACACATTTTGTCACAGAGGATGTCAGAGGATGCTTATTATTTATTAATAATATACTTTTAGATCAAACCGGAGGCTGATTTTAACACGTCGTGCGTGAGGTTTCAGATAAATCGGATGAATTTTGGACTGAATTGGCTGATTTCTGAGGATCACAAGTGTCTCCAGCTGTGTTTTGGTTGGGTGATCTGAGGTTGCTGTCTTCCCTAAACAGTGCTGAATGATGATTAATGAAGAAAAAAAACTGATCACAGATTACAAGTGGAGCCATTGCAGCTGTGATAGGACCTTTTAAGTCACTTTTTAAAAAATCAAACCATGCCAAAGGTTGTCTGGGTTTAGTCAAACTCAGTGAATAGACACAGACACAGTAGAGATAGAATTGAAGATACACTGAGCAGGAAGCGTCATTCAAAACTACCAAATGTGTAATATCTCATTAAAGTGACGTGTTAAGAGTCTCACTGAGAGGAACATGAATGTACTTTTCATTTTAAGCGGATAAGAGGAATCTGAGATGTGGCGTTCAGGTGACAGCAGGGCCATTTAAGTTAATTGTAAGTTGCAGAGTAATGTGGTCCCACAGGCTTTGCTTACCTGCTCCCCGAGCTATAAATAGCTCACTCGCTGTAGTAGAGCGTGCTATTGTCTGAAGGCTGCCGGGCTGGGCCCGGGCGGCCATGACACACGGCCGGCAGACGTAACACTCTGAGAAATCACACACTTCCCACTGTTGTTGTTTTCTCGTTTTCTGCAGGCGGAGGGAGTAAAGGACGGAGCTGGAAATGGAGAGAGATGTTTCGATTTGCTCACATTAGTCAGTGTGCCGACCTGGCCATGACCATAGGTGTGTTTGTGTGTGAGTGTGTGTGTATGTGTGTGTGTGTGTGTGTGTGCGAGAGAGAGAGAGAGAAAGAGACAGTGAGAGTGTGTGTGAGTGTGTGTGTGAGAGAGAGAGAGAGAGAGAGAGAGAGTGAGTGTGAGTGTGAGTG
>NC_048422.1:23728435-23733018 GCF_013103735.1 Etheostoma cragini | reverse complement strand
TGTGTGTGAGAGTGTGTTTGTGTATGTGCATAAATATCACTGTGTAAAGTAACTAGTAACTAAAGTAACTAGTAACTAAAGTAACTAAAGTAACTAAAGAGTACTTCTCTCTAAATGTAGCGGAGTAGAAGTAGAAAGTAACATGACAAGAAAAGACTCGAGTAAAGTACAAGTACCGTAACATTTGTACTTAAGTAGAGTACTTGTACTGTAAATGTCAGAACTGAAAACTACAGGTGATCTTTCAGCAGCTCACTAGTTTAGACTCGGGCTTTTGATTTCTTTAATCATCTTCTGTCATTACGTGTTAGCCTGTTGTCCTTCAGAGAGATTCTGAAGCCTTACACGTGGTCGCCGTGTTGCATGAGCTGACGTGGTGTTGCCTCTCCCCCGGCAGAGCGGGACTACCACAGTCTGTGTGTGAGGCAGCCGATCGGCAAGGAACTGTTCCGGCTCTTCTGTCGGAGTCGGCCCGACCTGCAGAACTACATCTCCCTGCAGGACGCTCTGGTACGGTACACTGTCCACTGGGGGACATCTGGAAGACACGTCTATCGCGGGAAATAAGGCAAGGCCGTGGATTGGTACTCGGGTCAAATTGACCCGTTTTAAACTTTTACAAGAAGAAAAATGGTAAAAGTTACATTTTTTTCTACCTGAAATCAACGGCCTTACCTCATTTTCTGTGAATAACATGTTAGATTAGATTAGATTAAATTAGATTAAACTTTATCGTCATTACACAGGTACAGGTACTGCTGTCGTTACACAGGTACAGCTGTCGTTACACAGGTACTGCTGTCGTTACACAGGTACAGGTACTGCTGTCGTTACACAGGTACAGGTACTGCTGTCATTACACAGGTACTGCTGTCGATACACAGGTACTGCTGTCGTTACACAGGTACAGGTACTGCTGTCGTTACACAGGTACAGGTACTGCTGTCGTTACACAGGTACAGGTACTGCTGTCGTTACACAGGTACAGGTACTGCTGTCGTTACACAGGTCATAGAACATCGTCATAGATTTTGGATATTCTAATATGGCATAAGTGTCTTTTCCTGGTTTTAAAGGCTACATTACAGTAACATTATGTTGTTTTCTGAACTTACCAGACTGTTGTAAATGTTCTGTTATCATCCTTTAACCACTTAGTCGTTAAATCCACATTACTGATGATTATTCATCAAAAATCTCATTGTGTAAGTATTTTGTAAAAGCACCGATAGTCAACACGACAGTATCGTTCAGTATCGATATCGAGGCGTTTGGTCAAAAATATCGAGATATTAGATTTTCTGATATATCGTCTTATTTAGCCGCTTCTAAATAGTCTCAGGAAGGAAGTTGTTTTGGGGGAACGTGTGTACCTTCAAATGTTGTTTTGGTCGTCAACAGAAACCTCCGATTGGACAGATAGTCTAGCTAGCTGCCTGGATTTACCCTGCAGAGACCTGAGGACCAGGTAACCATAGTCCTCAGAAATCAGCCGCAGGTTAGAACGCCGACACAGAGACATAGAGACACTCTGGAGCTAAAACTAGAGAGATGTCTCACTCTGGAGATAAAACTAGAGAGATGTCTCACTCTGGAGCTAAAACTAGTGAGATGTCTCACTCTGGAGATAAAACTAGTGAGATGTCTCACTCTGGAGATAAAACTAGTGAGATGTCTCACTCTGGAGATAAAACTAGTCAGATGTCTCACTCTGGAGCTAAAACAGAGACCTAAACACACAGGGTGAAAACAGGATCTGCATCAATGTGAAGTACAACAAAAATATGGTGTTTTTTGAAAATGAAACCATAGAAACCTATTCTGGTACAACCTCAAAACACAATTATGAACCTGAAAATGAGCAGAATATGGGCGCTTTAAAGAGCGACAAAAAAGTGTAAAAAGCGGCCAAAAATTAAAAAAAAAAATCAATGTCAAAACGGAGCTTTATTGACCATAAACTCCAAAGATAAATGTAAAACCAAAGTTATTACGTTATTGTTACGTAGTGTTAAAAACGTCAACAAGAAGTGAAAAACAGCAAAAGCGTTGAAAAAAGGGACAAAAACGTAAGAAAAAGTTAAAAACATCAACAAAAAGCGTCAACAAAAATGCAGATTTTCTTTTAAATGTTTGTATTTTTGCAAATCAACTTTTCAGAGTATATGTTCAGGCTGAATTTTGGGAATAAATGAAATGTACTGAATGTTCTTCTTTCCATTTCGAAGCTTCGTAGGGACTGACCTGTAACATCTGCACTTGTTTCTCTCCTGCAGGAAGCCTTCGAGACGAAGTCGGATGATTTGAGGGGAGAGTGTGGCTTCAGCATCATTCAGAGGTTCTTCAGGACTCAGGTCAGACCAAAACCACACAACACAAGTCTTCACTGCTCACAAATAATCACCTTATATTCAGGGTTCATAAGTAGCACCTTCTACTAGCCAAATACTGGTAGAATATGCTAATGGATGGCAGATTTGCTTCACTCAACAGCGAAAAAACAATGGGAATCTATTGAGTGGCAGGTAAAAAATGAATATTCACTAACATTTGGCTGGTGGACGAAAAAGTTAATTTTGAACCCTGGTTATATTGTTTTAAGAGATGTTCCGATACCGACACCAGCAGGGCTTTAAATTGAAACCCGACAACGTGCTAAATGCTAAAAAATTAGAAAGGAACGGTGAGGTTTAAATAAAAAAATTTAAACTTAAAAGAAACGTGGACTCTTAAATGTATTTCGCGGCCCTCATAATCTGGTTTACCTTCCTTAGAAAAAATGTGGCTAGCTGAGAATCTGATTGGCCACGTGGCCTAAAATGTTGTATCAGTATCGGCGAGCATTGGGGTGTATGCAGCGATCTGATACCACGTAATTTAGCACCGAAGAAGTAGTTTATCTAGAAACCTCAAAAAAATCAATGTCCAAAAAGGCAAAAAATCAATTTCTAAAAAGGCAAAAAATCTATGTCCTAAAAGGCAAAAATTAAATGTCCAAAAAGGCAAAAAATCTATGTCCAAAAAGGCAAAAATTCAATGTCCAAAAAGGCACTAAAATCAATGTCCAAAAAGGCAAAAAATCAATGTCCAAAAAGGCAAAAAATCAATGTCCAAAAGGCAAAAATTCAATGTCCAAAAGGCAAAAAATCAAGTCCAAAAGGCAAAAATTCAATGTCCAAAAAGGCAAAAAATCAATGTCCAAAAAAGCAAAAAATCAATGTCCAAAAAAATCAATGTCCAAAAGGCAAAAAAATCAATGTCCAAAAAGGCAAAAAAAAATCAATGTCCAAAAAGTGACAAATAAATCAGAAAAAGTTACAGACTGCCAATAGCGCTATAATGTTATTTTCTCCCAGGATGCATTGCCATGTACAGTATGATGATGTCAGCTGTAATTGACATCGGAGGTTTACAGTGCAGTGTCAAACCGGATTATAAAATAAAGTGTGTTTAACCCGAGCCGAACCGTACAAGTAAGATAGAAATCATTTTACATCCATACAGGGAGTCAGTGGTCTAGTCTACGTGATACGCAGGTATACACAGTCTACCCAAGACCACCTTGGTCGAGTCCAAAACAAGTCCAAGGCCAGGACTAGTTGAGTCCGAGTCAAGACCGAGTCCAGGACAGAAAAAAGGTCTTATGCATGACAGTATTAAGACAATCATTTTGGGTTTCCCTTTCCTTCCAATATTATCATCAACATAATAAAGACACCTGGACTCGGTCCAGACCAGAAGCCATATTTGACAAGACCAGCGGCCGGGACAGAGACAAGTCCGAGCCCAAATACTAGTGAGTCCAAGACAAGTCCAAGACCATAGAAAAACGGTCTTGAGTCCGGACTCGAGTCCAAAACTGGACTCGACTCTATAGCCCTGGTAAGAAAGCTCCAGGATTTCCATATCCCCACTTAAAAATGCCCGATGGCACATAACAACATACTTTCCATTATATTTGGGGGGGACAGGACTTCCAGAGCCCAAAAGTCCCTCTCTACTTACTGTGTAACGTTCATGTTTTTTCAGTCCATTCAGTGTGTGTCCATCATGCTGAGGCACGAACCCAGCTGCGTCCAGAGGCTGGAGCTGGACCCCTGCATGGACGTCTTCCACGACTGCAGAGAGTAAGTCTCTAAACCATCTAGGGGTGTAAATCACAAGTGGTATCACTATAGCCTTTTACATTGATTATTTAGGAAGGAATAGATTGGCGAAATCGCCCAAACTACTGCTGCAGGACCCTGCCCGACCCTCTATTGTTCAGACCTCTCAACAACCCCCAAAAATTCCCTTTGGTTCTAAAGCCCGCTAGTCCGAAAAATAACCCCTCTGCTCCGACATCCCTTTGTTCCGACCATAAACAGTGGCTTGACAAAGTTTACACCCTTCTGCTAAAGTTTATTAAAAAGAGGAATAAAAAAATTATCTGTTGGAAATTGATCTTAATGCCTTAATTAAAAAAAAGAAAGGAAAATCCAACCTTTAAGGACACCAAGTATACACCCCCTATGTTAAAATAAAGGGGGCATAAGTATACACCCCCTATGTTAAAATACAGGGGCATAAGTATACACCCCCCT
>NC_048422.1:23694589-23728335 GCF_013103735.1 Etheostoma cragini | reverse complement strand
GGGCATAAGTATACACCCCCTATGTTAAAATACAGGAGCATAAGTATACAATATCCCCATATCATCATGTATATTTAGGCCCCCCCTCCCTCCTTGTATTTTAAGGAAGAACAATTATTTACAGGAAAATAACTACAAAAACATTCTTGTTTTATACGCTGAAAAAGTGAACAAAATTAAATGTTGAAATTTCAACCCAGACGGGTCGACAACACGAGGGTTAATCAAAATCTGAATCTAAAATAAATGGGCCTCCTACACACATACAGTATATTGATATTCTGACTTTTGAAGATTGGATCGTGGATCTTTGAGCCGATACATATTGATCCAGATCGATGTATTGTTTCACCCCTAGCCCTTTCTTGTGCATGTATATTTTTAGAGAATAAGGACTGTACCTCTCTGTTTGGTGTCTTAGAGACCTACATAAACACCTCAGTGGCGAGCCCTTCACCCAGTACCAGGACAGCATGTTTTTTGACCGTTTCGTGCAGTGGAAGATGTTGGAGAGGTCAGTACCTGTGTTCTGAAACGAGGAAACGAGGGAATTAGAAAACAATGTGTGACGGTTGGTCGGGGAGCTGGTTTGTCTGCTTGTGCTTAACAAGCTCGGCTGCCTTTGCTGTTGAATCTGTGCCACGGTAATGTCACAGTTTCCGTTAAGAATGAAAACAACAAACCTGTCTTTCTCTTCAAGGCAGCCCATCACCAAGCAGACCTTTAGACAGTACAGACTTCTGGGGAAAGGAGGGTTCGGAGAGGTAAGACTGAATCCACATCCCCTTTTTGTTTCTCTGTCGTGGACAGTTTTGGTTTGTTCAGGCTTGAAGATCTCATTTCATTTGTGATTGTTCAGCGGCAGCCTTTCCTTGTTTTTAAGTGACACATGTCTTCAGAAGAGAACTGTGATGACTGAGAACCTGCAAACATAAAACCAGATCTATCTGCATGGGTAGTTGCCCGAACTGGTCTCACATTGTCAGCAATCCTCCACAGCGCTGCAAAGGAGGGTCTGGCTAGTCCGAAACAGCATTCTGGGATATGGGAGAAAAACCAATCATCATGGCAATCCCGCTGCAAAACAATCTCGGAAGGACCTTGTTTTGGTGGGACATGTGTATGTTCAAAAGTAGTTTTAGTTGTCAACAGAAAACTCAGACTGGACAGATAGTCTAGCTAGCTGTCTGGATTTACCCTGCAGAGATCTGAGGACCAGGTAACCATAGTCCTCAGAAATCCACCGGAAGTTAGAGCACCAACTTGGCCAAAAATAAGGGACATCCGGCGACACCGAAGCAATCCTGGAAATGAAAGTTGCCGATATTGACTACCTTGATACTGACAACAATCTTAACCCTTGTGTTGTCAAGGTCCCAGAGACCCTTCCTGCACTCAAACGCGTATCCCAATAGCCTAATCTCGTCCTCCGGGGTCCCAGAGACCCGTTCTGCACTCTAACAAGTATACCAATAGCCTAATCTCGTCCTCCGGGGTCCCAGAGACCCGTCCTGCACTCAAACGCGTATCCCAATAGCCTCATCTCGTCCTCCAGGGTCCCAGAGACCCATCCTGTATTCAATCGTACTTTCCTGCTACCGTGGTCTCAACCTCCGGGGTCCCAGAGACCCGTCCAACAATCAAACAAACTTCCCACTACCCTCATCTCGTCCTCCGGGGGTCCCTGGGACCCGATGGACAAGGCGGGAGTAGTGGAACATGCGTCCAATCGCATACAAATAAACACGGGTCTCCGAGAGCCGAAGGGCGAGGCCACGACGGCGGTTGACATGAAAGGAAAAAGGCCCCGGGGCCCCCGAAGCACAACGCCACGCTAATACACAAAACTTAACAAGTCCCCAACACAAGCGCTAAAAGATCCACGTACCACGATCCTTTGACCATAGTGAGTTCTGTGTGCAGGTGTGGGCGTGTCAGATGCGAGCCACGGGGATGATGTACGCCTGCAAAAAGCTGGAGAAGACTCACGTGAAGAAGAGGAGAGGAGAAGCCATGGCTCTCAACGAGAAAGAGATCCTGGAAGGGCTGGACAGTCGATTCGTGGTGAGATTACTACGCAACAGTTAGGCTCTTACTGTGTAACCCTTCAGCTTTCCCAACAGGTGTAAGATCACAAGTTAAAAGACACGTTGGTGATGTACTATCAGCTCACTAATGACAACAAATCCAGTAAAAAGACCAAAACCATCCCATTAACAAATACTGTCTTACATTCAGTACATGTGGTACACACACAGTACTATGTAGTGAAATGGAAATGTTTCGCTAACACGTCATAGGGTGCCTCCGAGCCACAAGCCAAGGTCAAAGGTCAAGGTCAAAGTTTATTGCTATAGCACATTTACAAACAGTCACTACTGCCCCAAAGTGCTGCACAGATATAGATAACATAACATAAAATAAAAGCATAACAAGTAACCGGAAAAACCATCTAAAACAGAATATGCCGAAAACATTAAGGAGGGGGGGGAATCGATAGTACTGCGATATATTCAGTGGCAGTACTGTATCAATACACAGACGCAAAGTATGGATCTTTTATTATATATTATATATATTATATATGTGTTGGTCAGTTTGTCTGCTTCACAATGCAAATGTTTCTTTTTAGATGAAACAGATTTTGACAAAGTTTCTTTTTGGGGACGTCATTTGAAATTGGGAAATATTAGAAGTTGGAAAAAAAGGTTATAAATTGCAATATATAATCGCAGAATATTGCAATATATTTAAAAACGCAATAATATTGTATCCTGATATCGTATCGGGAGGCGTCTGGCGATTTCCACCCCTACACAAAAATGTGTATTTCTTATGTTCACGTCCCCTGAAACGTCTCACATTGACATTACTGCCTTGCACCTATGCAAAGTTTGTCACTAGACAGGTGTTGTCACATTTCTCCGTGACAGCAGAGGAGAGGTCTGACTTTCAAACACACCCCAGATTCAAAAGCCACATCCCCGTCCAATAGGCTTGGAGCTGAGAGACAGACAGGAAGTCAGACAGCAATGGGAGATGGCTTAACACTTTGTGGCTTTGGTCTTTTTTTTGGGGGGGGGGATTTGTTGACAATAAGAACAAATATAGAATATTCCCAGATTTCCACTCAAAGTCTTAAAGTGATTAACTTCTACATGCACTTCTTCCCTCTCTCCCTTCAGGTGAATCTGGCGTACGCCTACGAGACAAAGCACGCCCTCTGCATGGTTCTGACCATGATGAGCGGGGGGGACTTGAAGTTTCACATTCATAACATCGGAGAGCCCGGCCTGGACAGAGACCGGGTGCGGTTCTACGCCGCGGAGGTCTGCTGCGGTCTGATTCACCTCCACCAGAAGTCCATATTGTACAGGTCGGTGTGATTCTGCGTCAGCAGGGGTGTCAAACTCAACTTTACTAAATGAGACTCACACCCAGGGCCAGACATGTACGTTTAATTGTAAAAAGTAAAATATTTTTTACCTTTAGCCCATATTGCTTTTCCCACACAGCGTTCTCACATTCAGTTTGACATAAAGCCCTAAAAAAAAGTCAGAAAAAAGTTCCTTAGCCATCATAGGCTGTGTCTCAAAATTGGTGTCCTTAAAGGTTGGATTTTTCCTAATTTCTTTGAACTAACCCTCCGGTTTTCCTTGGGCTAAATTGACCCGTTTTCAGTCGTTTTTTAAATGTCACAAAAAACAGGCCGTTGAAATAAGCGGAAAATGTCAACATTAAAAATATCACAAAACATTAACAACGAAAAAAAGCACCCATAACATTGAAAAAGTGACACAAATGTTGATAAAAAAGCGATAATGTTGAAAAAAATGGTTTTTTTCTTCATGGTTGACGGGAAGACGACACAAAGGTTAAGATTAATTTCCAAAAGATGATTTTTTTATTCCTCTTTTAGTCAACTTCAGCCTGGGATCCTATACTCATGACCAGCGCTGTATTCCATTGCACATACTATGTATATATATATATATATATATATATATCTAAATCTTACCTAACCCTCCTGTTGTCTTTGGGTCAAATTTGTCCCCTTTAAAAAATGTCTATGTCAGAAATATGTTTTTTTTTGTTTTTTTATCATTACAAAACAATGGATTGGATTCCTTCCAACGCTCTTTGCAAATACAATTAATCACTTTCATTCCTCTGATCGTAACTCCTTTATTATTAGTCCAAATAATTCATAATTTCAGCTTTTTTTTAAAACTCAAATATTAGGTATAATTCTATATAAATGAGGGTTACTGACCATGGTTTCCAAAAAGTAGTGTAAAACTAGTAAGGTGGTGTTAGTGAAAACTAAAAAAAGTCTGAAAAAGGGACAAAAATGTCATTTATTTGTCTGTTCTTTGACCTGGGAGGACAACACAAGGGTAAAGTACAAAAGTATTAGCTTCGAATATACCAAGAGTCCAAAAGGTTAAAGCAGTAATTGTGCAGAACGATGCATTTCAGAATAAAATATACATTGTGTAAATGTTTTTGCACTGTTAAATGAC
This sequence comes from Etheostoma cragini, assembly GCF_013103735.1. Lineage (NCBI taxonomy): Eukaryota > Metazoa > Chordata > Actinopteri > Perciformes > Percidae > Etheostoma > Etheostoma cragini. The sequence goes on along the minus strand of NC_048422.1, from coordinate 23,723,812 downwards.
CTTGACCGTCCTGCACTTCCTGGATTAAATGCTGTGTTTTGATCCTGCAGGGACCTGAAACCAGAAAACATTCTGCTGGACGACAACGGTACGCAGCGCCACAGTTACCACCACCTGTTTGGGTTCAGTGTGTCACACATCCACTCATTTCCTGTAACACCGTCACATTCCTCACTCTGTAAACACAACCTGATCAAACATATGACAGCCGGTTATTTTTAGCTTGGAGATCAGCCCCCAAAGGATCTGAACGATAAGAGTTCGAGTTGATCCAGACGATCACGTTGATGGTATTTTGACACGGGTGCAAACAAAGCCAGGTGAAGGAAGTGAAAGGCCTCTGGGAATCAGGTGTGGTGTGTGTGTGTGTGTGTGTGTGTGTGTGTCTATTTTTAGAAACCTCTGCACCTGTTCCTTCATTCCTTGGCAGCAGGTTTGGAACTCTGTCTCAACCTTTTGTTTTAACATTTCTTTCAGTGATTACTAATTGCTAGTTGGAGTACGTCACATGGTTTTTGTGTTCTTGCCAACAACAGCAGACGGACCGAACTGTACGCCCCAGCAGAGCCGGAGGGGACGGACTTAAAGCAGATTGATTGTAGGAGAGAGTGTGCGTCATTACTGTTAAAAACTATGAACCGGTTCAGTGGCTCTGGTGTTTGTTCCCTCCTGCAGGACACATCCGCATCTCTGACCTGGGCCTGGCTGTCAGGCTGGCCGAGGGGAAACTAGCGCGAGGCACTGTGGGCACTGTGGGATACATGGGTATGTATGCATGTGTGTGTGTGAATGCATGTGTGTGTGTATGTGTGTGTTTGTGTGAGTGTGAATGCATGTGTATCTCTGCTCTCTTCAAACCCACCAGACACCTTTTACCTCCCTGAACACGGGAGTTGTTGCTCTATGGCATGCCTCCAACTATGGCGTCACAGCAGGACATTTCTTATCTTCTGTGTCTGTACTCCTGCCAGCTTCTCCAAACTGTTGTCACGCCAACCGCCATCTACTGTAAACCCACTTTAAAACCTCTGAACTGGGCCTGCACGTTATGAGGAAAACATCGCGATAACGATATAAATTGCGATAATAACTGAAGTGTCTTTCAGAATTCTGCTAAAAAAACAACAAATTGCTTGTTGAATTTGAATGATTTCCCAACATTCATTTATTCAGTTAATTAAATTGAATGTAACAGGCAGCATTAAAGAAAGAATGTGCAGTTAACGTGCAGTTTTCTATTAATATTTTCTTTCAACTAGCAAAAAAATCGGAGTGTCTATCGCGATATGTCGCAACCTTTCACACTATATCGCGATGATGATTAAAAACCAATACACTGTGCAGCCCTAATATGAACTATTGCTTTAAGAATGTTTTCTGAGCATTAGCGTGAGAACCTATCTGTTAAGACACTCACCGTGAACTGCGACACTCGTTGGGTTTCTCTCTCTCCTCCTCCTGCCTCTGTGGACTAGAACAGAATAATGTGATATTGATTTTGATTTCCTCCTCTCAGCTCCCGAGGTGATCGCCAAAAAGCACTACGGGGTGAGCGTGGACTGGTGGGGCCTCGGGTGCCTGATTTACGAGATGACGGCGGGGCAGCCCCCGTACCGGGTCAGAGGAGAACACCCCAAAGCCCCCGAGATGCAGAGGAGGATTCGGGCGGAGCAGCTGGAGTACAGCGACCAGTTCAGCCAGGCGGCCAAAGACATCTGCTCCGCGGTGAGCTCGGGGGACGATGCTCAATCGCATTCAAAGTCCAGTCTTCCAGAGACTAACAGGTTCTTCTTCTGTTTCTGCAGCTGTTGAACAAGGACCCAAAACAGAGGCTGGGCAGCCAGAGGTCGGGGGGGAAGGACGTGCAGTCGCATCCTTTCTTTCAAGAAATCAACTTCCGGATGCTGGAGGCCGGACTCGTTACTCCTCCTTTCAGACCTGATGCAAGTAAATTTTAATTTTTTTCCACCCCCTGAGTGTACCTGGAAATGTAAAGCAAAAATACTTGAAGTACAGTCTTTAAGTCATGTACTTACTTTCCAAAACTGGTGATGGCGTCCAGTGACTAATAAGAAGGTAAAGCTGAGTTTTGCTTGTTTTGCTCCTCTAGCCCAGACAGGTGTACTGCAGCGACGTGCAGGACATCGAGGAGTTTTCCACCGTGAAGGGAGTCATTCTGGACAAGACGGACAACGACTTCTACACCAAGTTCAACACAGGACGAGTCCCTATCGCCTGGCAGAACGAGGTACATTCATACCGTGGTTGCACCATAAAATCTGTCCAGACTAGTATATATCTACCCCGTTCTACTCTTGTAGATTACATTAGATTAGATTAGATTAGATTCATCTTTATTGTCATTACACAGGTACAAGGCAACGAAATGCCGTTTGGGTCTAACAGGAAGTGCAATAGCAGCAGGTGCACGATATACACTGGTTCCATAAGAGCAGGACATGGATATGTACTGAATAAATATAGAGATGAATACTATTATAAACAGAGTTTTACAGATGGGTTTGTACTTGGAATATAAAATATAGATAACAAGTATTGGGAGCAAGATTTACAGCTGGATATGTACAGAATATAATATCCAGCTGGATATTACTATAAGTAGAAATTTTACAGATATGTACAATAAACATATCTGAGAATACTAATGGTTTACAGAGTTTACAGGTGAGTATGTACTATGAATATATATATACAGGCGGCTATAAATAAAGTTTTGGTCAGAAGCTGTCCGAATTAAAGTGCAGTGGTAAGTAATTGCCTATTACAGTTAAAGTACAGGGTAGATCCAGACAGCTAGCTGGACTATCTGCACAACTCAAACAGGACTCTCAGGATTTGGTATATGGTATGAAAATGAACTTCACACTTATAGTGACCAAAATTGTCACGTTTTTGGGTATTTTTGCTGTACTTTCAAAAGGTGCGTTCAATGCCTTTAGTAGCAACTTCTGTCCTTTCTTTCCACGCTCTGCAGGCGGGATGACTACGTTTAATTAACTGTCCTTCGGCATTCTGATAATAACCAAAACATGCTCACGCTTCAGACTCGGACTGGCCGATTTGGAGATAATCAAATCACAATATTTTCAAACCCAATACCTCGATATCGATACTGCAACGATCTTGTAGCGTTGACTATCGGTGCTTTCACAAAATATTTACACAATAAGATTTTTGATAAATAATCATCAGTAATGTGGATATAACGACTAAGTGGGTAAAGGATGATAACAGAACAGTTAGTCTGGTGAGTTCAGGAAATTACATAACTTTACTGTAATGAAGCCTTTAAATCCAGGAAAAGACCCTTAGGCCATGTTAGAATATTTTAAATCTAAGAAAACATCTAGTCTCATATCTCAATATCGATATACAGTGAACCCTCGCTCTATCGCGGTTCACCTTTCACGGTCTCGCTGCTTCACGGATTTCTGCCCAGAATTTAAAAAAACAACAACAACTACCGATAACTATGTTCTTCTCTCGAAAAAACACACCTGCACCGCGGGCTTCAGAAGAAAAAACACACCTGCACCGCGGGTTTGGTGCTGATCTCCGACATATGAAGCCTTCAGTTCGTATTGATGATTAAAATTATTATTTTACAGTACAGTGGTTATTTGTAAAAAAACGTTTCTACAGTACTTTTATTTGTTAAACAAATGCTCGGGCCTGTAAACAGGTTTTTCTTCTTTGGTTTCAACGTATCACGGAGTATTTCCTCGTGTAATTATTGTAAAAAAATTAAGGTTACTACTTCACGGATTTCGCATATCCCGGGTTCTTCTTGGAACAAAACCCCCGTGATAAACGAGGGTTCACTGTATGGCAACATAATGCTCAGCTCTACTTCAGACTTAGTCCTCTTAGAGGGCTGATAGGTGTCCTAAAGCTGGGATGGATTAAACACATCTTCCACACCGTGGTAATAAGGATATTTTAAATGACGAGGATATTTGTTATCGTCAACATCTTTATCGTTTTTTAACGTAACACCGGTAATCGTTACATCCCTAGTCGGCATAAAGCAACTTTGGAACATTCACGTTCCACCAAAACAAGTTTCTTCCAGAGGCTATTTTGCCGAAGCACCACCGCTCTGCTCAGCTTAGCGCCGCCATGAACGATTGTGATTGGTTCAAAGACCGACCAATAAACCAGAGCATGTCTTTCACCCGTCCAGGAATGCTGGGTGGTGGACTAGCCAGACCCCTCCTCCCCAGCGAGACTAGTCCAGACTCCAGAATCTACTAACCTCTCCGTCTTTCTCTTCCTCCTCTGCAGGTGATAGAGACCGGGTGTTTCAGGGAGCTGAATACCTTCGGCCCCGAGGGATCTAGACCTCCAGACCTCGACTGGTCCCAGAACCCGGAAGGCCCCAAACGCAGCCTGCTGGACCGAATCTTCCGCAAAAAAGTAAGAGCAGTCCACCGCGGAGCGATCACTTCCTTCAGTAGAAGCACTAACACCACTCTCTGGGAAAAGACTCCACAACAGTCACAACCAATGAAATCAAAGAGATCCGTTTCCTGCTGAAAAGACTTCAAATCCAACAAGGCTCGGGTCAAGATTTAGTTTCAAAACAAAACTCATCTCTCGGAAAATAAATCAATATTTTCACTTTGAATCGATGATGTTGGATCGTTAAGCATTAAATACAGTGTGTATACATATATATATACACACACACACACACACACACACATATATATATATATATATACACACATGCACACACACATTTATACACACACATACATGTATACTGTTCATACATACAGTATAAATATGCATATATATACTGTATATATATATGTGTATATACACACACATATATATACATACATACACACACACACACACATATATATACACATACACACACTATAAATACACATATATATAATGTGTATATATATATATATATAAGCAATATTTTGTTACACTCCTATCTAGGGCTAGGTATTAAAAATTATACTGGTAGTAAAACCAATACCATTACTTTGATAATGGGTCCTAAACAAGACTTTATATAATACCATATTTAATAAAACAAAGAAATCACAACATGACAACACAAATCCCTTTCTTTATATTTCAGCTCCTAGTCTCTGTGTAACGTAGAGTTCTTCATGCGTGTCTCTCCCATGTCGTATTAGACAGCCAATCACAGACATTAGATCGTGGTAGAAGCCAGCTGCGTGCTCATTGGCTCACTGACGCCGATGAGATTCACTCTTAAGGGAATTGTAATTGGATATGAAGTCATTTGTTGATACTTTAGAGGGTTGAAGAAGAAGTGAATTCGGTTCCAAGCTCTACTCCTATCCACCATTAAATTAGTGTTTATAAAAGTGTGTGTGTGTGTGTGTTGTTATGTGACGGCAGAATATTTCTTTTCCTCCAACAGCACCCTTCAGATACCCTGAATGAAAGCAAGCAGCACTTGATTTCCACTGACAGCTACATGAAGTCCGGCCTGTACAGCTCCACCCTCTGAGCATAGACTTTAGCTTCAAAAGACACTAAAACACATCCGTCGCCCGGAGGAGAGAACCACACTGGACGCAGCTCTGTTCCTCCCTGTAAATAACAGCTTAGCATATGTTTCTCTGTGTTTGTATTGTTCTCCTTCCTTCCACTCACATCTACCCTGTATAATAATAATAGTTTTTTTTAGTTCTTCTTTGATGAAAAACATGTATAATTGTACAAGCAGCGACGTATGCATTATCAAAATCTGATGACGTCAGTCAGTGGCGTTTTAAGTACTTGAATTTTGTGTTACACTTTACATGAAGGTAGCTGCACAATAGTGACATGACACTTTCGTGAACGTGTCATAAACAAGTCATATCGTTTAGGCCATAACGCTTCTTTTATGGTTTGGGTTCATGTGTCATGACTGTGTCATGTCACTTTTATGTAGATAGCTTCAAGTAAAGTGTAGTAGCACGTGACACAGTGTGATGCTACTTCACGGCATTAAAACTACTTTTACCTGTTGCACTGTTTTAGCTGTGATGGCTAAATAAACAAGTTTTTTTTTTGTTAAATTTAAATCTAGCCTGAGTGTTATTCAGATTAAATGGATAGAAAGAAAAGACATTTATTTCTGCTACAATATATTAAGTTTAGTTAAGAGTTCTTTTCTTTTCTTTACTTATAAAATTCACCTTCCGGGGGCCCCTAAAATATCACAAATGAAACCAAAAAACAATTCATGTTCACACAGAGTATGGGTGGGTGATCGTTTGCATTCATATCGTCTTTTTGCAATTACTGGAGATCACCAGTAGGGGTCAGAGCACGCCAGTAAAAGGGCAGCATGGACGACTTCTGTGTCAAAAACACGGCACATCGCCAGTCCTGGGTCTACCCCGAGGCCTCCTCCCAGCTGGACGTCCCTCCACCTAGTCCTGGGTCTACCCCGAGGCCTCCTCCCAGCTGGACATCCCTCCACCTAGTCCTGGGTCTACCCCGAGGCCTCCTCCCAGCTGGACGTCCCTCCACCTAGTCCTGGGTCTACCCCGAGGCCTCCTCCCAGCTGGACGTCCTTCCACCTAGTCCTGGGTCTACCCCGAGGCCTCCTCCCAGCTGGACGTGCCTGGACCACCTCCTTAGGGACCCCCCCAGGAGGCATCCCCTCCAGATGCCCGAACCACCTCAACTGACTCCTTTTGACGTGAAGGACCAGCGGCTCTACTCCGAGCTCCTCTCGGAGGACTGAGCTTCTCACCCTATCTCTAAGGGAGACGCCCCCCTCCCCCCCTCCTGAGGAAACCCATTTTGGCCGCTTGTACCCTGCAGCACTACTTTATTTTAAATGCTGAGAAGCCGAAAATGTTTAAGACACAAATCCAGAATTCATTAATGACCCCAAGTTTTTCCATGAAGCATTTTTTTTTTATTATTTAACCCAGAGTATAAAACATTAAGCAACTGACACACACACTTTAAAACAAATAATATTAGCAAAAAACAAACGCTGAACACACCAAAGAATGCAGGATTGGCTCGCGTCTACACAAAGTGTGCGACACATGGAAGTGGGTCTGTTCGGCTGCAACAACATGCAGAACATCAGAGGTTCCACATGATGCCCGCTGAGATCTCTCCACGGCAAAACAACTTCAAAACGCAAAGCAGAGCACCGAAACAAGTTGATTCAGTCGTTAAATGTTAAGAGTAGAATTACCAAATGTGGATGTGCAGTCATCCATTATTAGCTTGTTGGAATCATTTTTTACGTTTTAACTTCCTGTTTTGCCAAACTAAAAAGGCATGGGTGGAAATTAGCCACAGTGTACTTGAGAGACGGTTTACTGCAGCGTGTGGTGCTTTTATTTTACCGTCTGAAGAGGTTTGTTTTGACTGGGGTGGGAGGGCGGGGGGGTTGCGGGGTGAGAGCGTACTGAATTCAAGCCTTGTTCATCCTTCCCACGGAGGGCTGCGTCGTCCGTCCACATCCGTCTCCACGTGGTACAGCATGTCAGCCAGCGTGTGTTCGATCACAGCTCCCCAGCCCATGTCGCTCATCTGAGAAGAAGAAGAAGAAGAAACAACACACCAGAATAATCAATCGAACAGCTCAGTGGAAGTTAGGATGTAGCTCTTAGAAGACAGACTGGGCGGGGAGGAGGAGAGGAAGGAAGGAGAAGAAGTGTCATCTGTCAGCTAACATGACGTCACGATGGACCACACCAACCAGACTCCATGTAAATAAACAGTCATTTTAGCATCTTATAATACGTCATTCAAAGTCGACAGAAACCAAAATGAAACTGTGAAAAGCTGTTTTTGGTCTTCTCTACACTTTTCCAAACATCACAACTCTAATATTGATGGAAATTAACATATACTTCACTGATTTACATGTGAAAATGTGTTGGCTCTATACACGCTAAAAGTGCCGTTTTTTTTAAATGGAGTCTGGTTGGTTCATAGCTGTTTCTGGGAAACAGAAAGGTCTTAAAATAGGTTTTACAAAAGTATCTCTGAAGGGATAACACCCTTAACACTTATTTTTTATTAAGTTTTATTGCTATTCAGATGTGCACTAGGTAGTAGGCACACTGATAAAATTTCTGCAGAATTTTCCAGTTCTCCTTGTTGTCCTGAAATCAAGGCTGAAGCACCGGGGAGACTTTCATCTCAGGACTATTGCTAAACTAAAATCCTTCCTTTGTTTTAAGGACTTGGAGACTGTTATTCATGCTTCTTTTTCGCCTCGCCTTTCTAGAATTCTGGGATTTGCCAGCCGTCTTTATGACGCCTGCAGCTTGTCCAGAACGCAGCTGCTAGATTGTTGACTGGTACGAGTAGGAGGGACCACATCTCCCCGATACTGGCTTCCTTTCACTGGTTACCGGTCAAATTTAGAAGTGATTTTAAGGTAATGTGACCTGTTTTTAAGGCATTACATGGATCCATTGCTGATCCACTTATCATACTTCACTCCTCCAGGAACATAAGATCATCTAATCAGTTCCTCTTTGCTATTATGACCCCGAGACTCTGAAACAGACTTCCCATTTGTATTAGGTCTTCCCCTACTGCCGAGATCTCTAAATCTCGCCTTAAAACACATTTTTATCCTTTATACTATGGTATAGTTTAGGTGCATTGTTATAGAAGTGTGTTGTTTGTATGATGTTCATTGTGTCAATAATGTTATTATCTTCCTTTGTTTTTATAACACAATATAATTATTTCTTTTTCACGATTCCATCCATCATTCTGCTGTGTTATTACTGGCTCTCTCCCAGCCCTTGTCAATAAAAGACACTTGCCACTGGGCTTAACCATTTTTTTGTGGGGGAACCCTGTGTTGTTTTTGTGTTCTTTCTTTGTATTTGTATTCTCTGATTGTACAGCACTTTTGGGTCAGCTTTTGTTGTTTCTAAATGCGTTTTATAAATCAATTTGGTTTTGATTTAGTGGAGCTCTCACCGGCTGGTACTTCAGCTCCTTCGGAGGGTGTTTGAAATGGGGCCCAAAGTTAACAGACACCTGGCAGGAGAGAGAGAGAGAGAGGGGGGGTGAAGTTTAGCAAACTCAAAGACGCCGAAAAACTACAAAACAAAAACCACAAGTCGGGTACTGACCGTGCAGCTCTTGTAGAGTGAGATGGCCGGGAAGTACATGCCTTCAAACAGGTTCTCAAAGGCTACACCTTGGCTCACTCCGTTTTTATAGAATATCATCTGGAAAAAACAACAAAAAGGATCCATAAGTTAGCGGCAGCAAACCAGCACCGGGTCTTCCGACCCCATTTTATCCCTCAAGAGGACTTCTCACCCTGCTGGAGCTCATCGACTTCAGGCTTTTCTCTGCTTTGTCGACATAGTCCTTTTCCTCAAAGTACAGGTAGCTCTTGAACTTGATCAGCGCCTGAAAAGAGCAGACTTAGTTCATCAGACCAAGTGGTCATTCAGACATTCACGACACTAGATGGTACACTCTGAGACATAAACTAGTACTATTTTTGTTTTGCTTTTCCCTCCATTGTACCGAACTCGTACACCTAACCGTGTAGTTGTCACAGTGTCGGGTACTTTGGCAGTTACCCACACGTTCGTAACCAAGACTCTTTCCAGTAATCAACAGAAGACAGGAAGCACGACAAGTTTTTACTTGCTGACAATCTCCAGACCAACTCTAATGCTCTCCTACAGTGCAGCCATTTTATAGTAGGAGTAAGGCAAGTTTACACAATGTATGCAGAGACGTGTGCGACATGGCCGCCCACTACACAGGACAACAGCATGACATTTGAGTTCAAAAGGACACACACACACACTACAGAGGTGAGTAGATTCAATAAATTCAATCAAGAGGGCATAGACACTCACACTCACACAATAGGAAGTAAGTAAATAAGGAAACCTGTTGTTAAGTCAGCTACATTTAAACTCTGGGTGAGACAACACATATGCAATGACGAGCAGAGTTCACAAATGAAAACACATTTAAGTCTGTAGTACAAGAGCAGTGTAAACCTGGAGCATTTTTGGCAGAGTGAAGTCTCTAACACATAGTGTGTCTGGTGTTACCTTGTCCTTGTACGTGTCCGGCAGAGCCCTGGCGGTCTCCGTGGCGTCCGGCAGCTCGATGAAGAAGCCCAGCGTGTCCCCCTGCCCGTAGCTGGAGGAGTAATGCTTCCCTATCGACTGGTGGAACCGCGTTCCCTTCTTGCTGCGCCACGAGTAGCTGAACTTGTCGTAACCCAGGGGTGCCTGCAGGTTTCCTGCAACACGAAAAGGAAAATATCTTATAGCAGTCCAAGAAATTTTCTGCCAGGCCTTCTTTAAGTGTCCCAAGATTTTCTTCACTGTCCCATGCCTATCACAGAGATATATAAGCTCATCTCTCAATGCAAATCATCCAGTAACTGAAATAAAACCATGCCAATCTCTAGGTGTGGTAAAGGGTGATGATATGGGATTAGTTCAATTCAAAAGGCCAAGGGAGCTTTATCAGGATGCATAGTATCCTGATCCATGAAATAACTGGTCTTTAATAATAAAAATGTGCCTCTATATGGGAATTTAACATAGGGGGGTGTATACTTATGCCCCTGTATTTTAACATAGAGGGGTGTATACTTATGTCCCCTGTATTTTAACATAGGGGGGTGTATACTTATGCCCCCTGTATTTTAACATAGGGGGGTGTATACTTATGTCCCCTGTATTTTAACATAGGGGGGTGTATACTTATGCCCCCTGTATTTTAACATAGGGGGGTGTATACTTATGCCCCCTGTATTTTAACATAGGGGGGTGTATACTTATGCCCCTGTATTTTAGGAAAGAACATTTATTAATCTACTAAACATTATTCATTCACACAGTAAATTGGTGTCCTTAAAGGTTGAATTTTTTCTGATTTTTTTTAATTAAGGCATTAAGATCAACTTCCAAAAGATGCTTTTTAGTTTTATTCCTCTTTTTAAATGGGGGTGTGCCTGGGGGTGTGTAAACGTTCTCAAGCTGCTGTAAAGAGGTTTGCGTGAGAAGGAAGCACGGCTGACCGAGCGGTTGGGACCAGCCGAGCCGGGCGGCCGTCTCCGGAGGCATCTCCTCCACGGTGACCTCGAAGAACCAGGAGCCCTTCCGGATGCCGTGGGAGGCTCGCACCATGGAGTAGCCCTTCTCCCCGGTCACCGTCAGACGGTCGTCGGAGATCTTCAGCTGAGGCGCTGCAACACAAACACATCAGGGCTGCACGACACAAGGACAATATGCATCGTTGAATATGACGATTACAATATCACGCCCGATGACTTAACAGATACTGAAGTGGACACATGTTCTGCTGCTTTCAGTATTCTGCCAAAATACAAACAAAAAACACAAATTGCTTGTTGAAATTAAAACTAATGAAAAGGAAATCATTTAAAAAAAAATGTATGCAACAAATTGAACATTATGTATAACAGGCAGCACTAAAAAAAAAAGGATGAGTTCCATTTTAAAGTGCAGTATTCGACTGATATTTTCTCTCAAGCAAAAAAAAATATCTGAGGATCGTTCGCAATGTGTTTGTCGCGCCAGTTGATATTTCGATTTTACAATAACAAAGCAGTACATGGTGCAGCCCTAGTACACGATATAAACATGGCTTAGGCTCTGACATGCTTAGAAATATTTCATAAACATGACCTCGAATCAAAGTATGTCATCTCAAAACGGCTTTACAAGGAAAACATTCTTACATTACATTATCTGTGAGAAAATAAATATATATATATATATATATATATATATATATATATATATATATATATATATATTTTTTTTTTTTACAGAGTGAAAACATAATTAACCCTCCTGTCGTACTTGGGTAAAATTTGACATTTTCTATATCATAAATGTTGGTATGTTTCATCCAAATGCTCTTCACAAGTAAAATAAATGATCAGTATTTTATCCGATTTTGTATCATTTGAAGAAGAGAATTGATAAAAGAACGTTGAAAAAAGTAAAAAAAAGATGTGAAAAAAATCCAAACGAAATGTTTCATAAAACAGCAAATGCCAAAAAAAAAGCGCAGAAAAAACCTCCGAAAAAAACACAGGAAGAAGAGAAAAATGTGTCTTACGGTTCAAGTTTTACAATTTGAACCAGAAAAATTAATAAATAAAAAGTTGCACTGTCGACGGGGAAGACCACACTGGGGTCATTTTCTGGACATTTCGGTACCTCGGTCGTGTAGAGCCAGCAGCACCCTTTCATACAGGCAGGCTCGGTACAGATCCCCGGGGATGGGTTTGCCGGCCCAGCAGTCCAGCTCGAGTTTCTCCGGGTCTGGAGCGTGAGGATCTGGTTCGGCCAGGATGTAGCGGTACCCGTCCTTGTTGAAGGGGTGCTCCAGCGGGTACCCGTGAGGAGGAAGGCGCTGAGCCGAGAAGAGGGGGTCGCTGCCACGAGGGAGGAAGAGGGGAACACGTTTGTTTGTTTCTTAGATTTGAAAAGGAAGACTCTGGTGATCCACTGCACCAGTCATACTCTAACCTCATTTTAACCCGTTTGTGCCGGATGCTTCGCGCCGACACATTACATCTACCGCGGGTTACTGCGTTGCGCAACTCTGAACCTCCTGCCGGCTGCTGCGTGGCACAAAGGAGCATCCAGCACTTCATCATCATCATCATCATCATCATCTACCACATCCTCCCTCCCAAACTCCTCACTATCTTCTACCACCATGTTACTGCCCTCGCTGTCTAACTCCTCCTCCGTCTGAGACATTTTCTCGCTCGTCTCTCAAAGATTCATAAACAAACACACATGTGTGTCTGGTTGATTGACGTGATTTTCAGCAAACCACGGTACATTTTGGTGGTCACGTGGCTTTAAATAGCCAACAAGACCCGCCTCATGTGTATTTACACCAATGACGTTCTCTGCTGCACGCATCATGAAAAGACCGACGAATACAGAATACTGCTCCACGCAGCAGCCGGCAGGAGGTTCAGAGTTGCGCAACGCAGTAACCCGCGGTAGATGTAATGTGTCGGCGCGAAGCATCCGGCACAAACGGGTTAAAGATAAACCCAATATGAAATATGTTGGCACCACCAGGCATAAACAGCTAAGAATTATTCTTTGTAAAAAAAAAAAAAAAAGGCCAGCTTTAAAAAGAAGGCACTTAAACTGAAACTTTAACAATTAAATGCTACACTTTAAATGTTTACAATCACTAAAACGTAGTCGTAGCTGTACTGTACAATTATTTCAGGACTTCTGCATGACTGATATGTTTTAAAAGGAACATTAAAAGAAATCTCACGCAGTACTCCAAAGTACTGCCATTTGAGAAACACTGTCTATGCTATGCTTGTAAGAAAACTAAATCCAAAGAAAAGGACCAAAACTAAACAGGAACCAATCATGTTCACTGACAGTTCCCATCGGCCACATCCCGGTGACGTCGCATCACAACGCAAGAATCATTTCCGGGGACAGACAACTGGCTGTCGATTTGGATTTGCGGTAAAACGTGAAATCTGCAAACTGGTTTATTTTGGTGATTATTTTCAGCCATAAATGTACCTTCACGGCCCTAACTTGCACCTGGCGCAGATCAAAGCCCGACGCAAGTGTCTTTTCCTAGACTGACGCAGTTGACAATCTTCCATCCCACACCAACGTGGTTTAAATAGCAAGTGCACCTGCGCACAACTGTTCATGGGCGTGCTGGTCTTACAAGAAGATGTGTTCAGGTGCATTCTGGGCGTGCTGGTCTTACAAGAAGATGTGTTCAGGTGCAATCTGGGCGTGCTGGTCTTACAAGAAGGTGTGTTCAGGTGCACTCTGGGCGTGCTGGTCTTACAAGAAGGTGTGTTCAGGTGCATTCTGGGCGTGCTGGTCTTACAAGAAGGTGTGTTCAGGTGCATTCTGGGCGTGCTGGTCTTACAAGAAGGTGTGTTCAGGTGCACTCTGGGCGTGCTGGTCTTACAGGGAGGTGTGTTCAGGTGCACTCTGGGTGTGCTGGTCTTACAAGAAGGTGTGTTCAGGTGCATTCTGGGCGTGCTGGTCTTACAAGAAGATGTGTTCAGGTGCATTCTGGGCGTATTACCATCTTGAGGCAGCAGGAAGTGATCGCGCCATTCAACAACGAAAAAAGCCAATAACGTGGCATCTTAAAGTTATTTTAACATTGAATTGGTAAAATGCTGCTAGGCTCGTGTACAGAGTGCGCACACTGTGCTTGTCACGCACACACAAACAAATAAAATTACAATATGAAATAGCATTAAGATATGATCTGCTCGCGCGCTTCTCCTTCAAGCACGAGGGGATCAGTGTCTTAACATCTTAAAATCTCTCCGTCGTGCTCAGCAAAGCGGACATTATGACAGCAACGCGCCGAGATCCACGCGCACAGAGGTTGATCGATTCAGAAAACATCACGATTCAATTCAAATCTCAATTGAAGAAAAAAAAAATCTCAGTATGCAAATGCAGCTACTTTTCCCACTGGAAAATATACACGCCATGACGAATCGATTTTGAATCTGCAGCGCTTAAATCGCAATACAAATGAGAATCGATTTTTTTGCACACCCCTATCCTCCTTCATAATGTACACGCCCTAAACGCACCAGCGCCTGGCGCTCATATCATTGTTGGGGCCCATGACGTCTGTTAAACATCAAGTGCTGTGATTATTTCCTGTCCTGTGCTGCTTTGCGTGAGTCTTTAAAAAAACCAAATCTAGCGTTAGGAACACCTCATTGCCTGTTTTGGTCGGCTAGTGTGGCCTGTGTCAGTGGCCCGACAGGTAATATGACGCAGGTAAATATGTTGGCATATGAAACATCAAACATGCATTGTAGACCAAGGAGATGACAGCATTTCCACTTGTTCCAGGAGTTTTCTACCTGGACGTTACTGTAAAAACGAACACTGTGATTGGTTCTGTACCTTCGGGTTCTCTTAGCAGCTCCTGCGGCAGCGCCCTCCTGTTGCTGCTGCTGCTTGCGTTTGGCCCCTCTTCCTTTTCCCGGGCCAGGGGCCAAAGCACCTTCACAACAACACAAGACAGATTACACTCCTACACAGATCACACACACACACACACACACAGCAGCCTGGGACTCTGCTTGGACACAAACACACACACACACACACACACACACACACACACACACACGGGCACACACACACGGACACAGCAGCCTGGGAGTCTGCTTGGGGACACACGGGCACATACACACGGACACGGACAAACACACACACACACACGGACACACACACGGACACACACGGACACACACACACACGGTCACAGCAGCCTGGGAGTCTGCTTGGGGGCACACGGACACACACGGACACACACACACACACGGACACAGCAGCCTGGGAGTCTGCTTGGGGGCACACAGCCACACACACACACACACACACACACACAGCGTCTGGTGTACACAGGGAAACAGCAGGCGCAAATAGGCAGGAATTATACAGCGTGGCTATCAGCCTCCTCAACGTCACCAACATTGTTCTCTTTCTAAGAAACACGGACGTTAGGGAACCAGAGGACGGGACCAGAATCTTTACTTCCTCCCCGGGAAATGTGACATGTAAATATGAAGTAGGCAACAAGAAAAACAATTCCGTTATTTCTTTAGTTTGTATGTAAAACCATGCTGAGTCAGCTTATTCAGATATTAACACACAAAAATATTCCAGTAAACACATTCATGTGGTAAAGAAAGTAGTTCCACATACTGTACATGAGAGACAATTTATTGTCAGACTTACTGTCCCATTTAAAAAAATACATTATCATAATATGAAGTTATTTTTAAAATGGGATTCCTGGTGTTTTTTCAACTCACGCCATAATCTCCAAAATTACCATTATGCTCACTAACCACAGACAGCAGGCAAAGGGAAGCCTCAGGAGTAGTTCTGCACTTTTACTTTAAACTCATACCTAAAAAAAAAATCTAATTAGCATGTGGCCAATAGATCTGACCCAAATATTATAAATGGAGGAGAAGGAAGATTGACGACTAGGCTAGTTAGCATTGGATGAAAGCCAATAGCAAATGGTTGTGGTATGGAGTGTCACTTCAGTGAGGAGACTTTTTATAATTGCACTTTAAATTTCAGAACCTATGAGCAGCAAGCCATAGAGAGGGAAGGTTTGTTAACTGAACATAAGGAGGTAGGGCTGGGCAATATATCGATATTATATTGACATCGATATATGGAACTAAATATCGTCTCAGATTTTGGATATCGTAACGTTGTAATGTGGCACAAATATGCCAGTCTATTGCTGGTTTTACAGTGTGTTTAACAGTAAAATAACATCATTTTCTGAAATTACCAGACTGTTGTTGCTGTTCTTTTATTTGCCTTTAACCACTCGGTCGTTCAATTAACATAAGTCATCTAAAATCTAATTGGTAAAATGTTTGGTGAAAGCACCAAAAGTCATCCCTACAAAATCACCGCAATATCGACATGGAGGCGTTTGGTCTAGAAAATCGTGGCATCTCATTTCCTCCGTATCGCCCAGCCCTTAAAGGAGGCAAAGCTTCAGGGAGAGGAGCAGGAGCAGAACCAAACGGATGCAGAGAGCACACAGAGGGGGTTACAACAGGACGGGATGAAGTTGCCCACAAGATGCTCACTGAGAAACCTCAGGGCCAACTTCTCTCCAGGAGGGT
This sequence comes from Etheostoma cragini, assembly GCF_013103735.1. Taxonomy (NCBI): domain Eukaryota; kingdom Metazoa; phylum Chordata; class Actinopteri; order Perciformes; family Percidae; genus Etheostoma; species Etheostoma cragini. The sequence goes on along the minus strand of NC_048422.1, from coordinate 23,707,101 downwards.
TACAAGACACATAAAAAGCACACGGATCAGCTGCAGAGGCCAAAATACCACATAGTCACCTGAGAAAGAAGATCCACCTGGAACACAGTGCACAAAATCACCACGGTCACCACATTTAACAAGTCTCAGGGTCAGCTTCGGGGGGGTTTAAAGGGGCCAGTGATGTGAAACACCGTTTCCCTGTGCTTACCATTCAGCCCAGCGGCCGTGGGAGCAGCGGTGGTCTGTTTCTGCGTGTCGTAGGACGGTCCGATGGTTCCCAGGTCCTACAGGAAAGTAACAGCAACTGGAATTAGACTTCAGATTGGGGGTCTTAAGCCGTGGTCCCCTTAACTAAAAGATGGATGGAGCAGGGACCCCCTACTACATATATTGTATAAATTAAACTGCATAATGAAATGGGCCTACAGCATTGTGTTACCTTTGCGTAGGATGCTAAGCTATTGAAACAGCTTACTAATTGTTGGCATGATTTTATAAATCATGTTTAAATGTAGCCTTACCTATGGGTTAGCAGTGGGAATTTATATCTGCTAATAATGTGTTGGATTCATGTTAAAACTTCCAGAAATGAACAACAATTTGAAGGCCCCCCCCTGCAGTAACTTAGGGACCCCCTAGGGACCCTGGACTAGAGAATGAACCGGGACTCAATTGCTGCTCCCATCCCATTACATTCTCCCGTCATATCCTGTTCATGTGACTCTTCTATGGACACAATATATCTGAATGCCCTGTGTGAATGCTTCCTATATAGTGTATTAGAGCTGAGTGGTGAATACCTGGTCCAACAGGCCAAATTTGGGGTACTCCTCCTCCAGATCTTTACTGCCTGGGTCAGGGTGTTCCTTCACCAGAAACACGTCTCGCTCTTTACTCTGGAAAATAACCACAAGATCCATTTCAAAACTAACATATTAACAGGGAGATTGGCACAGATTATTTTTGCTTTGTTTGTAAATAGATAGATAGATACACAAATAGATAGATAGATGGATAGATGGATAGATAGATAGATGTTCTCCTTAAAGTTTGGGGCTGTAATAAAACATCAGCTGAGGAGATTTAAGACAATGTGCGACACAACATCTGTTCCCATAGAGAGGCGAAGTCCCTCCCCCTTCCAGTGGACCCCAATGGACCTTCAGAAAAAGACATTGCTAGGACATATACACTGGCCCACGGAAAAAGAAGGCCAGCCGTACAGTGAAGGACCAACCCCACCCTGACACTGCCTGTGCTCCCCCCCCCCTTCCTGGAGAAGATCCAGAGCAAGAACATGTAAACCCAAAATCGGCTGAAAAGCAGCTTCTTACCAAGAGCTGTAGACACTAGAATCGTACGATCGCCGTTTTCCACAGTCCGTTTTAAGCTGCTAACTTACATTAACCACGGTTTTAAAGGTCACTTGTGTTTTACTATGTAAGATAATGTGTATATATTTGGCTTTAATTCATATTTTTTCTAGTTGCCTTTGTCTGTGTTCTGTTTACTTAAAAAGGTCCCATGGCATGAACATTTTACTTTATGAGGTTTTTTAACATTAACATGAGTTCCCCTGCCTGCCTATGGTCCCCCAGTGGCTAGAAATGGTGTTAGGTGTAAACCAAGCCCTGGGCAAGTTAATGAGGTCATAAGGGGCCAGGTTACCCCCCCTTCCCCCTTCTCTGCTTTGCCAGCCCAAGGTGATGACTCCGCAGTGATTAGTGACAATTCTCTCCGACCAATCAGTGGTCTGCTGTTTTTCACGTCACCTTTTGGTATCGCCTCAGTTCGCTTACCACCCCGACTGAAGTAGTACTACAAAAAGTACCTGTTAGCAGGTACCAGGGACCTTTTCTCGTAACGGAAAACCCAAAAAGGTGAGTAGAGTTGAAGTGAGTCGAGTAGTTACCATGAAGTGGAAAAACGCTTTTAGTCAACTAAAACTTGACTCACAAAAAAAGATGTGTTAATGACTAAATATAACTAACACTAACCAGGACATTTGGCACAAGACAAAGACTAAATTTAAAATACGTCACATAATTAACACCATATGCAACTTTATGGTGCGAAGTCTTTATTATTACATATGTTCACGGCCTGATACTTTAAAAGTTTTACAACAAACTAAACTTCTTGACTGGCAAACCTTTACATGGACGCAAACCGGAAGCGAGGGGACTTTTCCTTTCTATTAGCTGCTTCAGCACAGACTTGTTTTCATAGGAAGAATTCAACACTGTACACCACAGCCTTACCATTGTCTTCACGATGTTGTTGGGCCAGGTGAGCTTCCCGGGTCTCTGACGGGTCGTCATGCACTCCCAGTACTTGTCAATGAATGGTATGATATCCTGCAGAGAGAAACCCAAGACACAAATACTTCTACTAGTGATTAAGTACTCACAAATTCTGCAGATCAGGAGATTTGCGCCGCACTCTTAGGTGTATAGATTTATTGTTTTTTTAGAAGTTAATAGCTACGTTTTTCCACTTGTTGTGTCTCAAGCAGCCAGGAGAAACATATTTGGATGTGTGATAAGTAAGTAAGCCTTCAAGAGCATATCGTCACAAAGTGAATCATAAAAAAATAATAAGGTAACATAAATAAAAGACTTCGTTTGGTAGTGTTGGATTTCCTGGTTCCCCTTCTCCATAAACATAAAATCAAGGAGAGGGTTAACTTTTTCTGCTAGAGATTTCCGACAGGGGTCAGAAAACAAAGGGGAGACACTTTATTTCTTGCACAATGCCTCTAGATTCACTACTCACGGGCGCCCGGATAGCTCAGTTGGTTCAGCGGCCGCCCATATATAGAGGTCTACTCCTCGACGCAGCGGGCCCGGGTTCGAAAAATTACCCAAAAATGAGTCCCTACTCACTTTGAAGCTAATCACAGCCACTCTCTCCAGTACATGGATTATCAGTATATTAGACAACAATCTTAAATCTAGGTGTATATTTATTTAGCATTCATGTTCATTCAGTCTGCATTATGAATTCAAATTGATTTCCGATAGGCAAACACTTATTATATAGTCAATTAAAATAATGATAGAAGGAATTACGTGAATCAACACCTGGCTATGTGTAAAAATCTGGCCTCTGTCGTTGTGACATTATTTTTACGGAAAGTTGAGTCATCACATTTACTTGCATGAAATGGCTTTAGAGGTCCGATAAAACGTCTGTGAAAACGTGTTTTGCGCACCTTGTCTTTGGAGAACATGGTCTTTGGGTGCTCGTCTTGTGTTCTGGACCGCCATGTCAGGTTCGCCAGCGCTGTGAGACACATCTCCTTCAGGTCTGGAACAGAAACATTGGTTCGTAAAGGCTGAAAATGTTGATTGCAAGAGGCACAAAGCTTACACCACTGTTGTGTTCACTTTGGATTGTTTGTAACACAAAGAAATAGGGATGCTAATTTAGAGAGGTTTTTTTTTCTGAATAATAAAATCAACACTCGTCAACTGATCTTTAAAAGGACAATTCCAGCGCAAAATGAACGTAGGGGTTAATAACACATTCGTACCGAGTCGATCTTTCTCTGGGACCTGTTTTCATGCTAATCGAGTGTGACCAGTTTTAGTGCAAACCCCTAATTAGCTTGTAACGCTAGTCTTTGGGGCACGGGTAAAGTAAAAAGAAATTGCTATTACTACACCACTAACAAGGCTCAAAACAGCAGCACACTTCCACGATAGCATAACGAGGGTCCCTACATGCAAGCCAAAGCATTGACAACTTTGTAAGTGTACAGACAGTTCATGAAAAATAATAAAAAATGTTAGTAAAGACAGTAGTGTTCGCATATACTGGCAGGCGCCATCTTGGAAAACATGCTATGTTACTGTTACACGGTGTTCGTATGGACGTGGACGTGTGCTGCTATTTTGAGCCTTGTTAGTGGTGAAAAAAGAGATTTCTTTTCACTTTACCCGTCCTACGACGACCAGCGTTACAAGCTAATTAGCAGTTTGCGCTGAAACTGCCCACATTTGATTAGCATTAAAAAAGCATGAAGAACGGTCGACTCTGTACCCATATGTTCATTAACCTCAAGATTCATTTTAATAATCAGAATGATCCTTTAACCCTTTACTGACAAGCAGGCAGCAGAGTCGCATTCCAGCCCGCCAGAAAATAAATAAATACATATTTTTAAATTTTTACCTTAACCCTTGTGTTGGCTTCCCATCAGCCATCATCTTTTGGCACTTTTTCCGATGTTTTTGCCGGGTTTTTCTACACTTTTTTTCAATCCATAGCCTAATTTTTACAAATATTACATGACATTATTATATTACAAATTATTATAAATTTTTACTAATTATACAAGAACAATTGTTCGTTTTTTTCGTGCTTTTTGTCTCTTTTTTTGTCATTTCTTCCGAGGTTTTGGTAACTTTTTTTTTAAATGCCATTAAATTCAAAAAAACAACCTAAATTCGGTGAAAGTAATTTTCCCTGAAGAACATTGTATGGCATCCATGTTATTTTTAGGCAATTTGGGTGAAAGAAAGCCAAGTTCCTGATATTAAAAATAAAAAAACGGGTCAAATTGGACCCGAGGACAACACAAGGGTTAAGAGACAACTATGTTATTATTTTAGTTGATATTATTTCTGTGACAATCAATTTTACATCAAAATTTGGACTCGCTAGAGCCCTACACACAACACGTACTGGCTTGTTTCCTGAGGAAGTATGTGTTGCCGCTGTGATGGCACACGTTGCAGTGAAACACGTAGTTAGTCATGAAGGGAAGGCAGGTCCTGTAGAGGAGGAGGAGGAGGAGAAAAGGATTGAATCATGAAACCCATCAGTATAGTATAGCATAGTATAGTTGTATAACTGCTGATATTGAGACAAAAAATAACTGCACGTACGCGGTGTCGATACCAAAGGTGTCTGCCGTGAACCACTTCATACACAACGCACACTGCAGCTCCACGTCCCCCAGCTGCCTCCCGCTGTCCTCGTCCCCGGAGCCCGTCAGAGCGTCCGCAGCCTCCGAGCCCTCGCCAGCCGTTTCCTGGGAGACACAACGTCTGCTTAAAACTAAAAAAAAGCAGCCCGCTTATAACAACAACAACAAAAAAGCAGCTTCTGCATCATGATTTATAGCAAAGCCATGGACGGACAACGTGCCGTCACAAGCAACAAAAGGAAAGACGAAATAAAAACAATAGAACCATACAAATATTTAGTATTTTTACCATCCCCTCTTTCCCGTTAGAGGACTCGGTGTCCATGCCGGTGGGTAGTTCCCCAAATGCAGCGTCCCTGAAAGTCAACAGAAAGATTCATCAGATATTATACCAAACATGTAAAAGGTTTTTAAGCTTTAGTGCGCAACTTTTCTTGATATGAATTAGGGCTGCACGATATGAAGATATAGATGGATAGACTGCGCACACACACACACACACACACACACACACACACACACACACACACACACACACGTTTTAGAGTTTCACAATATGAGGAAAATCTCTTAGTGCAATTATTTTGACTGATATTGCGATTCGATTTTTGGGGCGCCTGGGGCTCAGTGGTAGAACGGTCCCCTGCCAATATAAAGGTTGGGGGTTCAATCCCTGGCTCTGCAGTCCCATGTCAAAGTGTCCTTGGGCAAGACCCTGAACCCCAAGTTTCCCCCGATACTGCGCCACGGGAGTGTAGATGTGTGTGACTGTATCTGATGAGCAGGTGTGTATCTGATGAGCAGGTGTGTAGATGTGTGTATCTGATGAGCAGGTGTGTAGATGTGTGTCTGATGAGGAGGTGTGTAGATGTGTGTTTGATGAGCAGGTGTGTAGATGTGTGTGAGTGTGTGTCGGATGAGCAGGTGTGTAGATGTGTGTGAGTGTGTATCTGATGAGCAGGTGTGTAGATGTGTGTGAGTGTGTATCTGATGAGCAGGTGTGTAGATGTGTGTGAGTGTGTATCTGATGAGCAGGTTCCTGTACTATGTAGAAGATCTTTGAGTAGTTGTTGAGACTAGAAAAGCGCTTTATAAATACAGTCCATTTACATTTTATTACATTCATAATATTGGAGGCAATGATCATCTGTTGCACCATTATTCTTATTTTCATTGAAAAATATCCAAATTTTAAGATTGAAATGATCATAGTGTGATTTAGCAAGGATCTGTACCAAAACAAAGATGTTTTCTTTAGTCTGTAAGATGGGATTTGTAGGATACGACGTCTCTGCAGCCTTACAATACTTCATCCAGAACAGGTTGACACATAACCTTTTGTCTATTGTATACATCTCTTCATTGTATTATAACGGTTTATTATCTTAGGATGTTTATTATTTTAGGATGCCTAATAACATCTGGCTAGGGGACTGCCGATGAAAACTAGCCTGTTGATCCGTGTACATTGTCCCCTTTTCAAATAAACAAATAAATGAAAATGAAAAGAAAAAAAAAAGTACAGTATTTTGCCTTTTACAAATATCGGGCCTCCCCTGCGAATTGGATAACGCACCAGTCCATATTGCAAATAATAAATAAAAATTGCGATTAATTGTGTATCCCTAATGTGTATTACCCACTCATTACTTGTACAAAGTTCTTATTTTTCCACTGCTCTGTAAGCATCTTTTCTTAATCATTTGAATCACACTTTTCAGTTGATTTGCTTGGAACAGCTGTATTAAATCTTCTTTTTGACATGAAATGTCTTACATAAACTCAGCAATACATTTCCTTATACTTAAGTACATTTTAAAGTACTTGTACTTGAGTATTTCCATTTTCTGTCACTTTCAACTTTTACTACAAACACTACATTTCAAAGGAAATACTTTATTTAGTACACGACTCCATGTATTTGATACCTTTAGTTACTTCAAAGACTCAGATGACAATAGAATCAACAAATAAATGTGGATGTATTATTAAAGATTACGCTGCTTAGCAGTATTTAATCTTTTGAAAAGTAGCTCCAACTTTACCAGCTGCATAATTACTACTTTTACACGAGTTAATAATATTAATACTTCTTCAAAATAATAATAATTAGAAATATTTGGACTTTCTATCTTGAAATATTAGGACTTTTCCTTGAAATATCAGGACTTTTTATCTTGAAATATTAGGACTTTTTATCTTGAAATATTAGGACTTTCTATCTTGAAATATCAGGACTTTTTATCTTGAAATATCAGGACTTTCTGCCTTGAAATTAAGACATTTTATTTTGAAATATTAGGACTTTCTATCTTGAAATATTAGGACTTTCTATCTTGAAATATCAGGACTTTTTATCTTGAAATATCAGGACTTTCTGCCTTGAAATTAAGACATTTTATTTTGAAATATCAGGACTTTTTATCTTGACTTTTTATCTTGAAATATCAGGACTTTTTATCTTGAAATATTAGGACTTTCTATCTTGAAATATCAGGACTCCATCTTGAAATATCAGGACTTTCTATCTTGAAATATTAGGACTTTCTATCTTGAAATATCAGGACTCCATCTTGAAATATCAGGACTTTCTATCTTGAAATATCAGGACTCTATCTTGAAATATTAGGACTTTCTATCTTGAAATATCAGGACTTTCTATCTTGAAATATTAGGACTCTATCTTGAAATATTCCCCTCTGAGGTGTAGTGGACTACAAGTATGAAGTAGCAGCAGAGATGATTCTAGGCTCATTTTGTCTGAGAAATCTGGTCCCCTTAGTGTAAGTACTAGATTATTAGGACATATGAATGCATACAAAGTCTCAATATATGCTTAGTAGAGTCTATACGTTTGCCTGCAGACAGGGTACCGTTGAAAGGTCAGATATGTTGAAGTTTTGTCTTCATAAAGAGCAGCTAAGATGAAGCTAACGCTCATTTGGTTCACTCGGTGAGTCTGTGGAGCGCTAACGTTAGCTAGCTAGTGTGCTAGCTAAACAGCGGTTACGGCTAAACGAGAGCGTAAATGTTGTTTATATTCTCACGGAATATCTGAATCATGGCCTTCAAATATGTAACAGTGATACATCTCCTGCATGGAGGACACATACCCGTCTCCGGTCTCCGGTTCGGTTGTAGCAGCAGTGCCCGCCTCTCCTTCAGACGCCATGTTTCAAATCAATGAAAACAACAAAAAAATAGAAAGAAGCGAGACGGAGACGGAGAGTCAGCTTCCGGTTTGCTGCCGCGGTTCAGCTCAGCAGCGCCACTGCAGGCCGACATGTGAACTGCACCCAACCTCCATCCATTCAATTAGATCTGGGAAGCAAAATTAAGTCAGTCCAGCTAATTAAAAAGTTTTTTTCCATCCATCCATCCATCCATCCATCTTATATTATTATCATTATATTCATAATGGTACACTTTACTTGTGCATAATTTTTTTATCTGTTAGCTTACATCTTTAGGCTCATAAGGCGTCACATTGTGGAACGTTTTATGCTTAAAAATTAATTAACATACTTTAAAAAAAAAACAGTTTGAGACCTCAGAAGGAATATTATATATGGTAGAAGACTTTGACAAGACTAAAGTCTCTTTCTTCTGATATTGTCTCTATGGGGGGGGCATCAGCAGCAAAAACTACAACAGGTGGTTGATTGTCAATATTTTTATTAAATTGCATTATTCCCATTATTTTAAAGACACAGTAACTATAGTTTAATTAGCTAACTCCTTACTGACTTGGACAAAATAAAAGGGTGATCTGAGAGTTTTGAGAACCATCTACCATGCGTAGCAAGAGATGTTGATCACATCGAAAATGGAGGAAAAAACCTCCTTAATATGAGACAAACAAATTATGTTAAAATGTATAGAATGCAAATAAAAATATAGGGAGGAAAAGAAATGGAATAAACCATAAAATGTAAGATCTGTGATGCAAAATGAGTTCAGTTCAGTCACTTTATTATCCCAAATGAAGAGTGAAGAGTACAAGATAAATCTACAGTGAAGAGTACAAGATTAAAAAAACAAAACATATAAGCAACAAGACAATAATACAAAGACATGAAATACAAAAATGTTTCCTGTCTGTAACAGAAACAAAACCAGAGAACAACAATCTCTAAAATCTTCCACATCAGAGGGATTTTTTAACCCTAATGTTGTCCTTTGGGTTAAATTTGACCCGTTTTTTTACCTTTTTTTTAACATCAGAAATGTGTGACGTCGAAATTGGTGCCGACAATGTAAATAAGAAATGACAAAACTATGGGAAATGTTTTGTCATTTTGTCAATACAACGATAAAACAATAAAAACTTCATTAACATCGGGTGAAAACGTTAAAAACGTTGGAAAAAAGTGACAAAACATCAGAAAAAAGCAATGCAAATGTTAAAAAAAGGGACCAAAAGGTTAATAAAAACCACAAAACGTAAGAAAAAAGCAATGCAAATGTTGAAAAGAAGGGACCAATATAAACCACAAAATGTAAGAAAAAACAAAAAGCATTGTTTTTTGTTTTGGTCGTCGGGGCAACAATACATACAAGGGGTTCAGTTCCCTATCAAAACCCTAATGTTGTCTTCGGGTCAAATTGGACCCGTTTAAAAAAAAAAAATTAACATCAGAAATATGTAACATTGAAAGTGGTGCAGAACTAATGACAAAACTTTGGGAAATGTTTTGTCATTTTGTCAAAAAAAACGATAAAAACATCGGATGACAACGTAAAAAACTTTGGAAAAAAGGGTCAAAAACGTTAAAAAAGTGACAAAACATCCGAAAAAAAGCAATGCAAATGTTGAAAAGAAGGGACCAAAAGGTTAATAAACACCACAAAATGTAATTAAAAAAACGTTGAGATGGGGACAACAAGTGTTGTTTTTTCAATCCTGGTCGGGGGGGACAACACGAGGGTTAAGACGGTGAATAGAGGACGCAGAATGAGTAAAACCGGTCCAGGTCTCACTCCCAAACCGGAAAAAACTCTTCCCAACCCTAACCCTCGTAGTGTCTTCCCTTCAACATTGAAAATCAACACTTTTGTTGACGTTTTCACAGATTTCTTCTCATGTTTTTGTCCCTTTTTTCAACACTTTTGATGCTTGTTTTTCAATGTTGACTGTTAACTTTAGTTTTACAGTTATTTTTGGAATTAATGGTCAATAAACCTCATTTATAGAAAGTTATACCTAATGTTTGAGTTAGAAAAGCAGAAATTAGGAATTATTGAGACTAAAATTAAAGAAATGGATGTTGATGATAATCACAGACTGGAATATGTCAACTTTTACTCAATACTATTTCAAAAACACTTCCATTTGTTTTACAATACTATAAAATTGAATAAGACGCCCCAAAATTAATAAAAGTAGAGATTTTTACTTGGTAAAGAGCGTTGGGTGGAATCAATCATGTTATTTTGGGGAATTAAAAAGAGCATTGATATAGGACAACATGAGGACAACATGAGGACAACATGAGGACAACATTGGGACAACATGGGGACAACATGAAGACAACATGGGGACAATATGAAGACAACATGAGGACAACATGAGGGACAACATGAGGGCAACATGAGGGCAACATGAAGACAACATGAAGACAACATGAAGACAACATGAGGACAACATGAGGACATCATGAGGACAACATGAGGACATCATGAGGACAACATGGGGATAACATGAGGACAACATGGAGATAACATAATGACAACATGAGGACAACATGAAGACAACATGAGGACATCATGAGGACAACATGAAGAAAACATGAAGACAACATGAAGACAACATGAAGACTACATGAAGACATCTTGAGGACATCATGAGGGCAACATGAAGACAACATGAGGACAACATGATGACAACATGAAGACAACATGAGGACAACATGAGGACATCATGAGGACAACATGAAGACAACATGAGGACAACATGAAGACAACATGAGGACAACATGAAGACAACATGAGGACAACATGAAGGCAACATGAGGACAACATGAAGACAACATGAGGACAACATGAAGACGACATGAGGACAACATGAAGACAACATGAAGACAACATGAGGGTTAAATATGAGTCCCCTGTCAAGACGTCCTGACGCTGTCTCTACGTCACAGATGTGTCTCCATTGCAGGAGGAAAAGGGAGGAGAGAGAACTCAACTATTCTCTTCCCAAAACAAAGGCTTGAAGGCATTTATGGCAGCACCCAGGGGTGCTCTTAGCATTCCCCTGCTCTTTTGTGGGACGTCTGCAGGCACACTTTGTCTTTGTGCTCGACGTGTCTTTTACTGGTTCCTGAACCGGGACCACAAAACCTCCAAATTAGGGTTGAGTTTCAGAGCGTGTGTGGGGTCGTCTCACGTGGTCTCAAAGCTTTTTATACACGCTCTTTAATGTGTGACAGTAAATGGCAGGGCTGTAGTACTCGGGTCTGGTCTTGCACTTGAGTCCGGACTCAAGACCGTTTTTTCTATGTACTCGGACATGTCTCGGCTCCGGCTGCTGGTCTGGACTGATATGGCTTCTGGTCTGGACCGAGTCCAGGTGTCTTTGTTATGTTGATAATAATATTGGAGGGAAAGTGAAACCCAAAATGATTGTCTTGATTCTGTCATGCATAAAACCTTTTTTTCTGTCCTGGACTTGGTCTTGAATTGGACTCGAACCTCTTTGGACTACTAAAACATACTAAAACTAACTAACTCAAACTAAACTAAACTAACTCAAACTAAACTAAAACTAACTAAAACTAACTAAAACGTACTCAAACTAAACTAAAACTAACTCAAACTAAACTAAAACTAACTCAAACTAAATAAAACTAAACTAAAACTAACTAAAACTAACTCAAACTAACTCAAACTAAACTAAAACTAACTAAAACTAACTCAAACTAAACTAAAACTAACTCAAACTAACTCAAACTAACTCAAACTAAACTAAAACTAACTCAAACTAAACTAAAACTAACTCAAACTAACTAAAACTAAACTAAAACTAACTAAAACTAAACTAAAACTAACTAAAACTAACTCAAACTAAACTAAAACTAACTCAAACTAACTCAAACTAAACTAAAACTAACTAAAACTAAACTAAACTAAAACTAACTCAAACTAACTCAAACTAAACTAAAACTAACTCAAACTAAACTAAAACTAACTAAAACTAAACTAAAACTAACTCAAACTAAACTAAAACTAACTAAAACTAACTCAAACTAACTCAAACTAAACTAAAACAAACTCAAACTTGACTAAAACTAACTAAAACTAACTCAAACTAACTCAAACTAAACTAAAACTAACTCAAACTAACTCAAACTAAACTCAAACTAAACTAAAACTAACTCAAACTAACTCAAACTAAACTAAAACTAACTAAAACTAAACTAAACTAAAACTAACTCAAACTAACTCAAACTAAACTCAAACTAAAACCATCTCCAAAAACTAAAATCATCTCTAAAACTGCAAGCCTCGCTGCACTCACAGATAAAGTATTCTCCATCTCTCCTATTCTATCTACACAAACGTATATTTCCTGTCTTCATTCCCCCCCCCCAACACA